>NW_028261386.1:66428708-66603708 GCF_051295495.1 Thamnophis sirtalis | reverse complement strand
TCATTGCTTGTACAATGAAACCATTGCCAAACAACAGAAACAATAGCTAGGCTTTGCAGGAACATTTGATAACCTTAGGAGTTGTTTGAAAGTTCTGTTAAACCTCCTACAAACAATTTCCTCAATAAAATGATAAGAATCAATGAATGTAAAACAAATACCTAGGAGAGCATATACACAACCAAATAATATTATCAGCAAGAGAAAAGTAAGAAATGAAATAGTAAACCTGAACAAAATATAATTGTGGGCTACCAGCATAGACTTACTCAAGTTAGGAAACTGCATTCATACAAATAAATTTCAGCTGGAGCAAATTTAATGTTGCTGTATTAGAAGAGAGTTATCTACTTCAAATAAGGCTCTGTGTATTTTGCTTCTATGTAGAAAGCTTTTAATCAAAGTGACCTGCACTATTAAGAAGCTGCCAGTGAGGGTGAATTTAATAGAGAATCTGAACATGAATACTTTACTGTGAAAGTTTGTTCATATTCTGGACAATGAATATTCATAGAAGAGATCTGTGGAATTACCATCTTCATAAGAAGTTCTTGAATGTGTGAACCATGTATTTGTATTGATTCAATTTGCACTGATTAAAACATATGTATATCAGCAGCCCCCAATCTTTCAGGGTCCAGGGACCAGTTCCCTAGAGGGTGTTTTTTCACAAGACTGGGATATGTGTGATTTTGCATGCTGCACGGATCTCATGTGTGCATGGATGGGCTTCACTTGCTAATGCAGCATGTTTCCTGATGAGCCTTGGACCATGGATCAGGGATTGGGGACCATGCTGTATATGAAATGATTTGAATAGTTAACTACAGAAAATTATGTTTTTCTTTTCCTTCCAGAATAGAATGAGTGAGTCTGTAGAAAATCTCTGCTCTTCATTTAGTTCTTTTTCAGTGAAAAATTAATAAATTATTCTCATTATTAGCAACCTTGAAAGATTCACATGTAATCAAAGCATTTAAAATAGATGCCTCTCTGTGTTAGTGTCTTTTTCACATTAGATAATTCAATCACCTGAGTATATGAAATGTTTGTTCATATTACAAAGTAAATTTGTCAAAGTTAGAGGGAGCAAACAAAGATTCAGAAATTCAGAAATTTATATCATGAAGGGATAGAGACAAATTAAGGGGACAGGGAAGGAAAATGGATAAATGATAACTCATGCTTTTAAAAAAAGCTGAAGAAAGCCTATAAAAGTGCAAACTAACCATAACATAGTACTAGTGAATGAAAATGTAAATGCCACAGTGAAGATATAGGTTTCTATGACTATATTCAAGACATATTGATGCAGCTCTTTGTTGCCAATCCAATTCTTAATGGATATCCATTAGCCCATCTTGATTGAGCAAACCTCAATTAGAATAAGAGATTATATGAATTGAACCATGGTGGCGCAGTGATTAGAATACAGTACTGCAGGCTAATTCACTGCTCATTCTGAGTTTGATTCTGAACAGCTCAAGGTTGACTCAGCCTTCCATCCTTCCGAGATCAGTAAAATGTGGGCCCAGATTATTCAGAGCAATAGGTTGACTCTGTAAACTACTTAGAGTGGGTTGTAAAGCACTACGAAGCAGTATATAAATCTAAGTGCTTTTGCTATATCCTATCAATGTTAATTTTAATCAATGTTGCCAGTTAACTTGCATTATGCTTGCTATATTTTTCTGAAATGAGCTTTATCATTAAATTAGAAGTGTTGATACAGAAGCCTGGCCAACATTGTTACCTTGAACGAATAAACAGGTCAAGTAGACTTATCATGTAAAGATGTAGAAATCATTTTATCTTTTCATAATTCATTTTTAACCCTTAAGCTCCAGTTTTAGTTAGGAAGGAAAATGTTTCATAAATCAACATACTAGTGAACCTTGATCCACTGGAACATTTAACTAGCTTTTGCAAGAAGCAATATTTAAGAAGTGAATTTCTTAAGAATCAATTGCTTAAACAAATATTAGGCATTAGGTTTCCTTTCCCTGAACTATAGACAATATAATTAATTTTGATTTTGAATGGCATGGTTGATAGGTAGTTAGGCACAACAAAGTAGTATGAATATGTCCTGGGAATTATTACAGCTAATTTGTTATTCATTTCCCAGGACAGAGAGGCCCTCAGTTATTGTGACTCTCTTCTTGCTCTGAAAAATGTCCTGAAACTTTGCTTTTCTTCAATATCTCCACTACCAGATTAGAAGTGACTGATCAATCAATAATCTACTTCCTATGTATGTAAGGAAGGATAATACAAATGATTAAAATGCTGCTTTAGGATGAAAATAAGTTGCAAGGAAAAGAGCATTTTTTGCCTGAATATGGAGAGAAATATGGAAGAATAACAGATCGTTCTTGGGCCAAACACTGAGAGAATGAAAAAGCAAGAAGCATTAGGCCTTTCCAGGAGAGTGGGGAAAGGTAAACTTGAAGGAAGAAATGTTACATGTCTTGGAGTCAAAATACACTTTACATTAATTGTTTATTTGCTTTCAAATAAGCTCATTGCTCCCAGTTCAACTCAGGATTGCGTGCTGATTTTATTATTCTCTCCCAGTTGGTTTTATTCTTTCTCCCCAAACAATGCAATCAGCCAACAAAGAAAAACTCCTCCCTCCGTGTCAATGTTTAAGCAGAGAAAACAAACACTGGAGTTAAATTTTATTCTGAGTGCCTTTAGTGTACTAAATTGCCTGGCTGTAATGCTGAATTGGGCTTGCTATTGCCTTTTTCCAAGGTTTTGTTTTGTTTGTTTGCGTTTTTAAAATTTCCCATAACCTGAGATTCCCTTACTCTGGTTTATTTTATTTTATTTATTTATTTTATCATCCATGTCAGGTAGCTGCTCTACACCTAGTTGTTTTCACTGAAATATGACTATAAATGTCATGCAAGCTAGTCTGGTGTAGTGTTTAAGACCCCAGGGTAGAAATTGAGAAGCTACAAGTTCTAGGCATAACACCAGCTGGGTGATCTTGGGCCAGTCACTTTCTCTCAGACCTAGGAAGGAGGCAATGTCAGACCACTTCTGAAAAACCTGGCCAAGCAAACTAAAGGGACTTGTCCGAGCAGACTTTGAGAATTAGACATGATTGAATGAAGGAAAAAGAAAAGTCATAATGTCATAATGCTTAGAGCGACATGGAATGAAGTTGAATTGTATCAAATAATTCAAATATCTGGATGTTGCCAACTTGAAATTTCCTGTATCTAGCAGGGAACTCCTTTTCCTCTCCAACTCTTCTTTTGCAGTCTGATATAGATTAGTGCAGTGACATTAATGGCCGGTGAGGCAAGCAGGCAAAAGCCAACCTATATCTGCCGCCCTATGTCTGCCAGCGCCGGGGCTTCGGCGAGGCTTTCGGCTTTAAAAAATAAAAAATAAAGTGCCAGCCCGCACGCCAGCAGAGGTGGGTAAAACACACACACACAGACACACACAAACACACACACACACACACAAATTACTTATAATAATACAAATTATAATTATTTACAAATTACAATAATTTTGAATTACTCCCCCTCCCTCTGACCCACATACCTTTTGCAGCTGTTTCACACAGAGGATTTCAACTCTCCTCTTGTCTGCCATGATGAAAATGTAAAAAATGTAAAAAGAAAAAGGCAAGAGCTGCTGGTCAGGCTGGATTAGCTGCTGCCAGAGCCTCCAATGGGTGACTCTGCTTAACTGTTTAAAAAAAGCCTCTAAAGAAAGTGCCCTCCACAGGAGGCAAGAGAACCACGTGCCTCATCTACATAAGGAATTTTTTGCCTTTTAACCCTTGCTTAACTCTGCTCAAGTGATCATAAAGATAGATTAAATGAGGCACGTGGTTCTCTTGCCTCCTCCTGCAGAAGGCACTTTTTTAAGAGGCTTTTTTTAAACAGTTAAGCACTAAGCAGAGTCATCCACTGTGACTCTGGCAGCAACTTTTTCCTTTTAATTATTTTTCTTTTCATGATGACAGTGGTGAGGCCCTGCCTCCCCTGCCTCCCCTGACTGCATATCACTGGATTAGTGAGGGCTACAGTCATATAACCAGTTGTAATTCTATTGTGCAATTTAAATAATACCAGTGAATTTTAGGATTATGACAAACTTGCCCTGAGAATAAAGCAATATATTGTACTTTATTGCTATAGTTTACTGATTGCATTTATAAAATATATATTTGGAAGGGCAGTCATGAGTCTGTAAAAATTGCATTATGGGAGAAAGATCCAGACATTATCCTTTCTTGTCCAACATGAATTGGTTTTTAAAAATAATAATAATAATAAAATAAAACAGGATATGGAAGCATTCATTTGGAAATAGTGATTGGAAGCTCAGCATTAAGTGTTTTCTTGTATTAAATTCCACATGCTAAATTTCATAATGTAAAACAGTAACATCAACTTAATGTTATTGGTTTAGGTTATAAGATCATATAATTCATCATATGTGACTTTTCCATCCTCTTCCTCCAAATAGAGGTACAAAAGCCTGCCTTCTGCAAGAATGGACCTGCTTCCAATTCTTCTAATTCAATATACAGTATATCTCGCATGGTTGTGGATGTAACTTGGGAATAATCCATTCAAAGGGAGATTTTACAGGCTAGAATTCTGTAATGGTATCCTCTTTTCTTCAACCCCAGTTCAGTAGTGGGACCGTATGTGCATGTGCAGAAGGTCCTTGATGAGGTCTGGTTGGGTGGGCAGAGCCTCGCACCACCACCACTACCAGTTCGCCTGAACTGGTGCAAACCAGCAGAATACCACCTCTGCTAGAATTAGAAGTGTTTGTGATTTCAGCGACCTAGAAATAGTTGTATATATGAGTGACAAATTTGCTGTCTTTATAAACATGTCCCTTGAACTTAAGAATAGGGAATAAAAGAGTAATGAACAGATGAAATATTGTCATTCATGTATTCATTGTTATAGGTTTTTTTCTAGTATTAAAAGTGAAGAAAGTGATATTGATGGTACCCATATAACTATCATAGAAATCAATTAAACAATTACACATTCATTCAAGTTAAAATATTAAAATATTAACAGAAGTTGCTTAGTGGAGGAAGCAAATTGGGTTGATTTAAAAACTTTAGAAGTATTACTATTCTTGACAACAAAAACTGGGATCTCTCAGCTTTCAGGTATTTGAGGATAGCTATAACAAAGCTGGAAAGCTGCAGGGAAAGAACTCATGCTCTAAGGAGCACTGCAGAAAGTATGAATAGATAAGGAGATCACAAAGCATTGGAGAATATGTTTGGCTACTGTATGACAATGAAGTCTGCCAAGAAATTGACATTTAATCCTGTGTGCAATCCAAGAAAATTCTTAAGAAAAATATTTACAATTTATTATGCCTAATATTCTGCAAGATCTGAAAGTGCTAATTTTTTAATTAAGGGATTTTTGAGAACAAGGGCAATTCTAGATAGAGCATATAATCAGGAGTTTAAAAAACTGACAAACTATTGCTGAAAACACCCAGCAAATTAAAAGGAAAAAAACCAGAATAGATATGTTTTAGATTAGAATATGATTGGAAGAAATTGGAAAACCCAATTTTGATTAGTGTCAGCTAATAATGTTTCAGGGAACTTAGAGGACTTCATCTTGGAATTTACTATATACAAATGCAGGGAATTCTCTTCCCAATGTTCCAAAAATATAGGTATTATTTATGGGGTTTTCCCAACTGTTCACTAAATGTGTTCTTGCAACCTAACTGGATCTATTAATGGAGATTGTGAGGGGAACTTGCATAGTGGACTGAAAGGAACACTAATACTGTTGATTTTGCTCTGGTTTTAAATAATTTACTATCCACAAATAGCATCTTCTCAATTGCTACCAAAAAATAGCAATCACCTTTCATTTATTATGAAAATGATAACTAATATCTATGTCATAGGCAGGAACCAATTACCAGATTAATTAATTAAGTATGTACGGTACTTACTATGCTTTCTAAACTCAGTCAATGTCCACCAGCTTCAACAGATTATCTGTGCGGAATACTGTAGTCCATTCAACATCCGGATGAGCCATGATGACACAGTGGTTAGAATGCAATATTGCTGATTCTGCTGACTGCCAGGGGTTCAATCCTCACTGGCTCAAGGTTGATTCAGCCTTCCATCCTTCCAAGGTCAGTAAATTGAGACCCAGTGTCAGGCATGCCTCCATCAATAACCAAGAAAGAAAACTCTCAATTCCATTGTTTGTGGAAATTAAAATACTTTTACTGCTTATGAAAAGAGTGCCCAATCTACAACTCCCTAAGGTGTCATGTAGGTTGCATCTCCAAAAGGCATCATCAGGTTGGTATGTAGGACGGTGGCCTTAACCAGGCCCAAACACTGGCCACCAGCATGTGCAAAAGATCTCCTCCAATACCATATAATTCCCATTCCAAATACCATGCCCCCACTCTCCTCATTTCTAAGGTAGCCGATAGCAAACAAGTGAAGCAGAGGCTGACATCCAGCCCCCCTTCAGAAAGGACATCAGCCCTGGGGAAATACAATACAAAACAAAACAACAATAACAACCAATAGCATATAATAAAATCAAGGCCTATCAGGATATTTGGTACAGAACTTCTGTAAACGTTTGGGAGACCTAACATGGGATTTGTCCACATATTCAGCCTGGGAAGGGGGAAAATGTTTCCAGGACACCAAATATTGGATATGTTCTCTATGTTTCCTAGAATCTAAGTTTTCTTTAACCTCAAAATATTGCTCTCCTTCAAAAAGAAGAGGAACAGGGGTTGAGGATTGGGGCGGACAAATGGAAGAAGTGTGTTCTGGTTTTAGTAATTTCTCATGAAACCTCCTAAGGGTTTTTGGCAAC
Source organism: Thamnophis sirtalis (assembly GCF_051295495.1). Classification (NCBI taxonomy): domain Eukaryota; kingdom Metazoa; phylum Chordata; class Lepidosauria; order Squamata; family Natricidae; genus Thamnophis; species Thamnophis sirtalis. The sequence goes on along the minus strand of NW_028261386.1, from coordinate 66,596,833 downwards.
TCCAATTTTACTGATACAGGATTTATGGTTTTAACAATGGGAAATGGACCCACATACTGAGTCCCCTTCGGGGGAAAAGGGCAGCATATAAATATAATAAAATGAAAAAAATGAAATATTTCAGGTGGTTTGCAGAAACTTAGTGGACAAAAATACCCTATCCCCAACCTGATACTCTCTTGGCTTGGCTCTTTTTTATCCACTTGTTTTTTGTGAACTTGGTGAACCGCGTCTAAGGCTTTGTGGGTCATCAGCCGAAACTGTTGAAGTTGATTACTCCACTCAGGCAAGGATAAAATTTGCAGTTTCTCCTGGGGCAATTCAGGAATGGGCACAAAATCATGGCCAAACACAACTTTAAAAGGGGTCATTCTGATACTGCTATGTACTGAATTATTGTACATCACCTCTGCATGTGGCAAAAGTTCAACCCAATTATCTTGTTGATAATTGATAAAACACCTAAGGTACTGCTCCAGAACCAAGTTAGCCCATTCACAAGCCCCATTAGTCTGTGGGTGGTGGGCAGAGCTTAGTCCCTGGTCAGAGCCAATCAATTTCAGGAACTCTTTCCAAAAGTGGGAGGTGAATTGGATCCCCTGTCCGAAATAATGAATTCGGGTACTCCATGTAACATATACACGTGTAAAATAAACAATTTAGCCAATGACTTTACTGATGGGATCTTGGAACAAGGCATAATATGGGCCTGTTTGGAGAACAGATTGGTAATCTCCCAAATAATGGTATTTCCAAGACTTTCTGGTAACTTGACAATAAAAACCATTGCTATCTCCTTCCACAGGGCCCCAGGACAGGCAAACTTTGAAGGAGACCTTGGGACTTCCCTGGTGGTCTGTTTGCAGCTGCACAGACAGAACAACTGGCTATGTAGGACTCAATGTATTTTTTCAAGGAAGGCCACCAGAATTGCCTCTTAATCAAATGCAAAGTTTTTACAAATCCAAAATGGCCCACCATTCTGGAGTCATGGGCCCGTTGAAAAACAAGTTTTCAGGCTGGCAGGAACATACAGCTTAGCTCCCAAGACAGTCCATCTTTCATGGTTCATTCATCAGAATGTTTTTTGAACCAGTCATTGGACACGAGCCTTCCTTAAGTTTGTCCATCAAGTCCACTGGTCCCTGGCTCCTTGTAACCATTGAGGCAGCCAGGTTCTTAGCCAGGATGACTGGATGAACCATGGTTGGTCTGGTGCTGTTGTACTGGGGAAGCCTGGACAAGGCATCAGCCATAAAGTTCTTTCCTTCTGGGATGTATTTTAGGGTACATTTGAAGCTGTTGAAATGCTGTGCCCAGTGCACCTGTTTAGGTGACAGCTTCCAGGTTTTTATTATAAGTCCATACTTCAAAAGGGTGTTTTGCCTCCTCCAGGAAATGTCGCCAGGTCATCAAGGCCCACCTGGTAGCAAAAGCTTCCTTTTCCCATATGGTCCATCCCCTTTCTGTTTCTGTAAGTTTATGTGAGGTGTAGGTGCAAGGTTGCAATTTACTCTCTGTGTTTGTTTGGAGCAATACTACCCACACTGCCATATCACTGGCATCTGCTTGAACCACGAATGGTGCATCCATGTCTGGGTGTTTCAAAACAGACTCAGCTGCGAAAAATTGCTTCAATTTCTTGAAAGCTGCTTGACATTCCATAGTCCAGTTATTACCCGGCCTTGGTTTAACCTCTCATCTTGATTTCAGGATATTCATAATTGGCAGTGCAATGCTAGTGAAGGAGGGGATAAATTGGCGATAGAAATTAGCAAATCCCAAAAAACTTTGTAGTTGCTTGCGGGTGCGAGGAGCTGCCCACTCAGTGACAGCCCGGATCTTTGCTGAGTCCATTTCGATACTTTCGTGGGAGATACGGTATCCCAAATAATTGATCATCTCCTTGTAAAATTCACACTTAGTGAATTTGGCATAAAGTTCAGTGGCCCGGAGTTTTTTTGAGAACCAAGCGCACCAAAGTCATGTGTTCATCACGTGTTCATCAAGTGTTTCCATGTAGATAAGGATGTCATCAAGGTAAACCAACGCCCCCTTGTACAGGTGCTCATGCAAGACTTCGTTTATTAATTGCATGAAGACTGCTAGCACCCCCAAGTCCAAACAGGAGTACTCTAAACTGGAAACATCCTAAAGGGCACTTGAAAGCAGTTTTCTCCCTCCTTTATTCTGACTCTGTAATAGGCTTCCCTTAGGTCTAACTGTGTAAAAATTTTCCCTTTACCCAACTGGGCCAACATGTCCTTCATAAGGAGCCGAGGGTACACATTTTCCATGCAAATGGTGTTGAGATTCTTATAGTTTACGCATAAATGAAAGGAGCAATCTTTTTTGTCTCTGAACAATACGGGTGCAGCCAGAGATTGCATGAACCCTCTTTTTAAATTTTTGTCAATAAAATTTTGTAATTTCTCCATTTCATGTGGGGTCATCAAGTAAATTTGAGGCTTAGAGAGTTTTTCCTCTGAGAGGATTTCAATGCTGCAATCAGTAGCATGGTGGGGAGGTAGATTGTTGGAAGCCCTTTCACTGAAAACCTCCCTGAGGTCCCAATATTCTTTGGGGATTTTTTCCTTCCCTTCAATTTTCTCATGTACCGCAGTGGCTAGGTTTGTTTCATTTCTGGCTATGTAGGAGATCCTCCACTCCCCCTCTGGAGGTTTATTGGAATGGATGCATAGCCACCTTTTCCTCCAGTTCACATGTGGGTTCCATTTCCGCAGCCCAGTATGAGGGGCCGATCCATCCCACATGCAATGATGAAACTCAAGGTTTCTTGGTGATCTCCCATCCACATTTCCACTGGGGTTTTTTACAAAATGGGTGCCTCCCCCCCCCCAGCCACTGACCCATCTAATTGGCAGAAGGCAATGGGCACTTTCAAAGTCCTCAGTCTTAAACCCATTTCCTCCACCACTTCTGGGCTAATTACACACCTGGTGCATCCAGAGTCTAAGAAGGACAACATTTTCCCCTGAGCTCCAGTAGTGGGCACTTTAAGTTCTATTGTAATGCTCATGGGGCCCATTCGGGGACTTATCAAGTGGTTGTCGTCGGAGTAAGTTTCACTTTCTCCCAAAAGAAGATAGGGTTCTTCTCGCTCCTGGGTGGGAGGGAAATCCTCAACAGCTTCCACCCCTTTTAAGGTGGTTTCTTTGTGATTCCCTGGTTGCCGGTCTGGTTTCTTCTCACTAGCAGGGGTGGGTTTGGGGCCAATCTTTGAGTAGCAGCTTGTGGCTTGGTGCCCCTCCTTCCCACACCAGAAACAAGCAGTAGACCGGGACTTCCTTGCAGACCATCCCTTCCTTCCCTTCAGAGCTTCTTTGGGGGTAGGAGGGAAATTCTTTATTTTCTTGCTGCCTCCCCGGTATTTATTTCTGGCCAGGTCAATTTCTACATCTGCTGCCAGCTCATACTAGCATTGCAGGTTGCATGGGGCCCCTCTGTTTACACAGCCCTGGTACACATTTTCGTTCAGGCCATTCTTAAAACTCTCCATTGAAGGCTTTTCGGACCGCATATGTACAGACAACTCACGAAACTCTTGGATGTACTCAGCCATTGGACTTCTTCCCTAAGTGAGGGTTTTCATCTTGGTTCTCACCTTTTGATCAGCTAGGAGGTCATCAAAGTGTTTCCTCAGGGCAGCCATAAACATATTGTAATTCCTCAGCAGGGGGGAGTCATAATTATGTAAAGCGACCATCCAGCCTGCCGCTTTGTTCTCCAATGCCATAGTAACAGCTCTTACTTTGGCTTCCTCATTTGGGAAATCCTCTCCATACTGGTGCATGTAATTCCAGACCTGGACCAGGAAAAATCCCAGCTCTTTGGCATCTCCTCCGAACTTCACCACAAGGAAGGACTTTTGGAATTCTGCATCTGCAGGGCCCCACTCCTCCCCTTGACAGGGCTCAGGCAGCGGCTGCTGCTGCTGCTGAGGCTGTCCTATCCAGATCAGCTCTGCAATTAGCCCCCAGGGCACTCTCAGGGTTAGCCAGGTCTTCTGCACATTGCTCTTCCTGCTCAGCAAATTCAGCATTCTTCTCATTGTGGATTTCATGGTAATGGCGTTTCTCTCATGCCTCTTGAAGAATTTTCAAAGCATGAGTCATCATGAGGTCCTCTTGTTCGACTTCCTGCCAGGCAGCCTCAGGTCATCGGCATCGGCTGGTGGTAACACCAATATGAACCTTCTCAGGATCATTCCTCTGTCCCACTCCCACCGACCATTTGGGATGGACAGACCTTTCCTCCAAATCCAGTTCAGCCATTGGTTCCATTTCCAGTGGATACGAGGATCCGGTACCCCCCATGTCCTCCTGGTCACTCCCTGGGTTGGACATTGTTGGAGGGTTCTTAGGTTTGTTTTTCTTTATGTGTACTCCCCTCAGAAGGTGTTAAGTCCAGGATGAGTGCAAAAGGTGATCTTGCTTAATGTCAGGCGGGCCTCCATCAATAACCAAGAAAACTCTCAATTCCATTGTTCATGGAAATTAAAATACTTTTACTGGTTATGAAAAGATAGCAGCAAAAGAAAAGCAAGATCTGAGCCAGAAAGGCACTAACAAGTACATATCAAATGATTATCCAGCCCCCTCCCTCCAACGACCCCACCCCAGTGTCCAATCTGCAACTCCGTAAGGTGTAGGTTGCATCTCCAAAAGGCATCATTAGTTTGGTATGCAGGATGGTTGGCCTTGGCAAGACCCAAACAACAGCCACCAGCATGTGCAGAAGATGGTCAGAAGAAAACTCCCTTTTCCATAAATCCTCCAGTAACATATAATTCCCATCCCAAATAGCCCCACCCTCCCCGTTTCTATGGCAGCTGATAGCAAGCAAGTGAAGCAGAGGCAGACACCCAGATTGTTGGGGGCAATATGCTGACTCTGTAAATTGTTTAGAGAGGGCTGTAAAGTACTTTGAAGAGGTATATAAGTCTAAGATCTACTGCTATCCTATAATCTAAGACCTTAGCTATGATCCAGAAAATCCAAGCACCTCTTTAATCTTTAATCTATTTAATAGTTTAACTGTGAAAGTATTGAAGAAAAATCTTTGTTTCACATCATGTGCAACAACTGGCTTTGAGCAAGGAAAAAAGCTTTGAGAAGTGTACACATGCATGCACACTTTACTACTTTCTAGCCATTTGTTGCCAGTTTTGTTTCAAAAGCTTCTATAGAATCTCACTGCAAAATTGCTGCCGAGGTGTGGGCTAATTATTTTCATACATCATTTAGCAAAGTGCCAATAATCCTGATTTTATAAGATCACCGTCCTGATGAAAGAGCAAATTGGACCTGATATCTCCCTCTGAAATGGCCAGGCTTATTTCAGATCTCAAAACTGGCAAGGCAGCTGGACTAATGTGGAAATGTTAAAGGGAAATGCATAGAGATGGCATTTAGTCCTGGCATTCTTATTTCCATGATAGACTCCCTCCATTTGATTTTAAAGACTGGAATAGGTTCTAACCTTTGATATGATTATTATTTATATTGTGTTTAATTATGTTTTTAATTTCATTTACAAAGATAAGAAATTGCATGTGACTCAGAGTTGGCTTTGATTGGGTTTCTAAGTATTGCAATTGAATATCTCAATATATAGGAAAGGAACAGGAAAGACCTAGTTAATGTCCATCCTAGGATCTTGTTTGCATAATTAGTAAGCTGTACACTAGGCACCTCTCTGGAAAAGTCACAAAGCAATATCTTGGCAGGGAAAGTAAGCCAGATTTGTCCGAACTGTCATCAACTAATAGAAAACTGCATTAATCACTTGTAAGAGATCCTTTATATGGCACTTACTGACTTTAATTCAGGCCCTAGAATGGACTCAGGGAGAAACTGCTGGTCTCATCCATGGATCAACTCTTGTTCTTGTTCATCCTTAAATGCATGAACATGATGTGATAGGGGGCCACTGAAAATTTCCAGACTTATAATAAATATTCATAGAGGGGCGAAACATTTTTACATTCCTTCTTTTTAACTTATGTATTAAATCAAGGCCTGACAAAACCTGAGTTTCATCCATTTTCCAATGTCTATTGAGATTCTCAGTCATCCAGGTTATGGTTGCCCCAAATATGTTTTTTCAAAAGGCAAATATACTTTCTTAGTAGAAACTTAAAAAGTACAGTTGGCTTTTGAAAAGCATCAATTTTTCAAGTTGACCAATAGATTTCTCTCCACCCATATATATGTTGATCTAAAAGAGATCCCCAATCTTTGAGGCTTGGCAGCCCACCAGGAGGGAGGGGGGAACAGGGCCACGTGAACAATGGGCTGGCATGCATAGCTTGACTCATGCAAGTGGCAGGCACAACTACTTGAGCTGCGTACATGCTGCCAGCCCACCACTCATGAGTTGAACTGTACATGCATCCATGCCAGCCTGTCACTCACACAGCCAGGTTGTAAATAGGGGAGGCCTGGTAGTGGGCTGCAGCCCAGAGTTGGGGGATCCCTGATGTAATATTTTTTTTCTTTCATACTAGTGGGCATGAGAGAGTGCTCCTATATTTATAGTCAGGTCTTCGGTGGAGATAGTTTGTGATTGGTGCAGGTTTGTAGGGACTGATATCTGATAGATTCCCTGTTTGTACTTGATTCTGATATGTGGAGAATCTTAGCCAAGATAAGCCTTGATTAGATTAATACTGCACAAATAAATTCTAAAACAACATATTTCTTACACAAATCATCCAGTAAATATATATATGATAATTGTTCAACAATACGGAGAAGCAATTGAGTTCTCATTTGAATGATATAGCTATGAATTATGAATATATTAAATACAATGTTGTAATAATGGTAAAGGGACCTTGAGATAAAATTATTTTGAATCAAACTGTTTTATGATCTACTGAAATTATGTTGCATAGCAGACATAGAAGTGGAAAAAATGAACCAAAAGAACAGTGATGATTAATAGTAATTTAGGAACATCTTCTTGAATGTAGTTCTAAATTTTAATAAAAATGTCATTGAATCTCATGAATCCAATTCAGAAATTTATGTTCCGTAAAATTGTGCTGTGCTATACTTCTAAGTTCAATGTGAGACTTGCTATCTAAAAAAGGAACTTAGGATTTCAGCCTTCTTACTAACTGCTCAACTTGCTCACAAGTTATTTTGAGATATAAACTTGACAAAGTATATCTTGATTCCTATTTAACACAGTGACATAAAATAACAGAATTATCAAATTAGAAGGATGTATTTAAATCATTACTTGATTATGAGAGGAGTAGCTCAAACTGCAAATTCAGTTTGTAACCATCACCCATTTTAGGGGGAAGAATGATAATTTACAACAGCTGACTCACCTGATGCAGAAAAAAATGGCCATAATGTTTTATGATTTATTTCTATCTTCTCCTGTAGTTAAAGTTGAAATCAAAGTTGGAAGTTGGAAGTAGCCAGATGGCGTGACTTCATTCTCCCTTCTTCCTTTTTGATCCCTCTAATTATGTAATAATATTGAGTTTTCACAGATATAGCTTATGCATCTGATATTAATTGACTTTAAAAGGTTATACAATAACCTTATACAAGACTAGCATTTGCTAGTCTTTAATGTGTTGGTAGTAAATAGAAAATAAAAATGCAATGCTGTAGTAATAGATTAGAACAGGTGTATCAAACGAATGTCGTCGTGGCATCCCCCTTCACTATACCAGACATGTGTGTATTGCTGGTCTTTGACCATAATAAAGATTTACTTACTATACCAGATATGGGTGTAGCCAGCGTGAGACACATCTGGCCCGCAGCCTGTGAGTTTGACACTCCTGGATTATAATATCTGGAGCAGTTTGTTAAGAAATGAAATACCTGTTCAAAGAAGCTTACCTGTTATATATGCAAATGTTCCCTGTTACCAGCTCTCTGATTGGCTGGTCATTTGACAGTTGCTTTGGGCTCGAGTATAAATACCCTGACAGTTGCAGGGACGTTTTGAATCGCTGTCATCTCGCAATAAACATCTTACTCTCTGATTCCATGGCTCCTGCGTCTTTCCCTCACAAACATATTTAACACTGGCGACGAAGGTGGGATATGCGATTCCCGCAGAGCCTGGAAAACAACAACGAAGAATAAGCCAGTCGCGGCCCCGCAAAAATCAGACACAAAAGCCACAAGAGAGAACCAATGGCCAGCATGCACTCAGCAGCAGCAGTAGCCACTGTGAAGCCTTCCATCTACGCCAACTTGAAGGACAAGCCACGCCAACTCCAAGGACGAGCCATCTATGCCAACTTGAAGGATGAGCCACGCCAACTCCAAGGATGAGCCAAAGACTGCAAAGGCCAACCTCGGCTGGAACTGCCTGCCTGCAGCTGCTGCTGCCATCCGTCTCCTCACGGCTTTCTATCTGCATAATGCAAACTGTCTGCAGCTGCTGCTGCCTGGAGCCTCCGCTGCTCCACCTGCATTACAAAGCTGCCTACCTCCCAAGGCCACCTGCCTTACAAAGCTGCCTACCTCCCAAGGCCACCTGCCTTACAAAGCTGCCTGCCTCCCAGCTCCACCTTCTGCAAGGTTTACACGCTGACTACACTGCTGACCAACAACCGGGAGAAGCGAGGCCTGGCGCTGGATGGGAAGCTGAAGCACGAAGACACCAACCTGCCTCCAAAAACCAAAGTTACCGACAGGCTTGGACTTTCTTTGCACACAAAGCAAATAACTGGGGGGGAAAGGAGTGTTATATATGCAAATGTTAGAGGAGTGTTGAGTATGCAAATAACTGGGGGGAAGGAGTGTTATATATGCAAATGTTCCCTGTTACCAGCTCTCTGATTGGCTGGTCATTTGACAGTTGCTTTGGGCTCGAGTATAAATACTCTGACAGTTGCAGGGACGTTTTGAATCGCTGTCATCTCGCAATAAACATCTTACTCTCTGATTCCATGGCTCCTGCGTCTTTCCCTCACAAACATATTTAACACTACCTTTTTTTCATCTTTTTTTTTATAGTGGGGCCTGAAGGTATAGACATAGTTTTACAGAGTTCACCTCCCTTTAGTTCTTAATTTCCCATTTTCCCATTTTAAATCAATGACAGAAGAAACAAGGGGAAAAGGCTAAGTCACTTGCATTTCATTTCTTTTAAGTATATGAACTACTTTTAAACTCAAAAACAGTCAAAAGTCTTCCAGTTCACATCCTTGATTTGAATAGGTGTTTGTTAAGTAAAGGTTGACATTTTTAAGCAGGTTGTCCTGAAGGTGCTAAAGAAGAAGTGAGTGCTATATAAAAACTATGTGAGTGAAAGCATTGTATATATATATGTATGATGAAACAAAAACTCAAAAGGAATGCAAAGTCTGTCTACTAATATGGCATTCAACATACCATTACTGATTTTGTTGTGAGCTAAAGCTGTTCTCACTGGAATGGCATGAAAAACCAGGTGGTGAGTGGTGAAATCACTGATAGGCTTTGTTCTTTTTCCTTTCCAAAATGCAGCTTTGGTTTTTGGATGCAAGGAGACAGTTGGTTCAACCTTTTTTTCCATTTCTTAGTTGCAATTTTGATAGTAATTTTACTAAACTCAGTCATTGACTATTGTAATGAGCTTGTTGATGATATTTTGGAAAGTGCTGCAGTCATAGAAAAAATGACACAACATACCTGCTCAATATTGACCTGCTTATTAATTTTCACTGCAGCTAATTCTAGGCCTTGTTTAATAGTTGGCCTTTTCTAGGAATAGGAATCTGTGGCCACAGAATGGAGCAATGTTTTGTTCATACTTACTTTTGGTTTATAGCTTTCCACAGTTATACCTAAAAAAGACTTGTATTTAATTAACAGACAGTTCTCCTGCAGTGCTAATTTGAACACAACTCAGATATATAGTGAGATCTTCCATACCTGCTGGCTTTCAGAAGAGCCATCAGGATCTGGCTTTTCCAGCTGGCCATATGGCAAAACAATCTGTAATTCCACTCAGCCACTGATTTTCTTTTAATAGCACTGTTGCTTCCCAATGTGATCTTATATAACTCTTATATTATTGTACTTCTGTTTAAGAGGTTAAAAAAAGAGCTTGTAGATTCACTGACATAGGCAGCTGCTGATCATGGTGATCACATCTCACTAATGGAGGCTCCTGAGATTTCTGGGAACCAGCAGAACATTCACCTAAACAGGTTGCTTCAAGACTTTGATGATCTCCAGAGAATTTAAGATCTGTGTTGTGAATTTGTCATAATTGTATTATATATTGGGCAATCAATGCTAAATTATGATGATAGAAGAGTAGGAATGAGATATTGTCTAGGAGATAAGGCAATGGGGCAGAACATCTGTCTTATCTTCATATTCTCCTGATCCAATTATAAGGAAGGCAAAGTCCTTTGCTCCCAGTTATTCTTCTTGAATTCCCTATCCTTTTCCTTTGTGAGAAGTTAGAATTATTGATGGAGCATCATTAATTTAAAAAAGTATCAAATGTTTCAGATTCCAGTATCAGCCCCATACAGTAATACTTTCAGTTAGGTAGAGAAATAAATAAACTTTCTAGGAAATATCATTTTAAAATCTTCTCTGCATTGAACAAGCTTTTTCCTTCTACTAAAAAGGTTGGTGTAATTATAAAATCCATGTTTGATTTTTCCAATCCCCCCACAATAGTCGACTGTTTTAAACCTTTTGAAAACTCAGTTTCAATTTCAGTAGGTGTGTAATGGGTTTTGTGCCATTTAATTCCACAAGATTTATACATCTGATTTCAGACTTATATATCTATAAGCACTCAGGGGAAAAAACGAAAAAGAAACATGCACAGAGCACTTCGATACCACTACATTTATGTGCCTCAATTACTCAATAACAGTTTAAAGATTAGCCACAGTCATCTCTATTGCGAACCTTAAAGCTCTGAAAACAGGAAGCAAAAATTTCGACTTCTAGTTGGTACAAAGATGAAATAAATTGCTCGCACAATCTCTCTCACTCTTTTATCAATGTCCATATGCCACATTGTGTTTATTTGTATGCTACAACATTTTAGTTCTCCAAAAAAGAGTGAGCTGCCAGCTACTCTTTTTTTCCCTTAAACAGTAGGGCAGTTGGGGCCCAAGAGTCCAGAGAAAAATGAGAGAGAAGTTCTTGTAGAAGGAGGAAACAGCCTGTCAGAAGCATAAAATTATATTTTTAAAAAGATAGATTTTACCAATGTTTCAAATAATGGGGGTGGGTGGGAATCATCCCACTTTTGAAGGGAATCACAATGACCTAAAGCTGTTTTTGACCTAGTATAGAGTACTCATCTGTGAAATACACTCCTCCATCATTCAATAAATTCATTGTTATCTTCTGAAAACTCCTAAAATTGGGCTTTTATTATTATATCACAGTTCATTGTATTTTTAAGAAGATTTTTATCACATCTTTTTTTATTTTTTTTATAAATAATTCAAAGTAACAAACATAGCTAATATTCTTTCCTCCTCCTGTTTTTCCACAACAACAACCATGAGGTGAGATGTGCTGAGTGAGAGTGCCTGAAGCCAAGATCACCCAACTTGGCTTTCATGCCTAACACGGAACTTGAACTCACAGCCTCCATGTTTCTAGCCTGGTGCATTCAAAGTTGTACTTGTTTCTCTAGCATATATCAACAATGAAATCCAGTCATTCTTAGTAGTTAATCAGATTGCCATGCATACCTAAGTAAGCATTCTTGGGTTTAGGTTCCCTGTCTGTCCACATTTATTCAAGCTATATGCTGCCATGAAGGTCAGAGAAGGAACCAAGTATATAATATTGTAGAAATCTCAGTGATACAAAACTCTGCAAGTTGTTTGAAGTGCCTTTTCTGCATAATTGGAGAAGCTTGATTGACTTTGAACTAGGGGTGAAATCAGCTTACCTTCGCTACTGGTTCACATATGTGAGCGTGCTCACATGCACGGTAGCTTTGCTTGCCCGTGCCACCTACGCACATGCGCAGCACCTTTCACGCATGCAAAGAGCATCAAAAACAGCACATGATGACATCCGGGTGGGTGGTTGGAGCCTCCAGACACTGACGCTACCAATTCGCTCGAACCAGGAAAAAAAAACAGCTGCATTTCACCACTGCTTTCAACCCAGAATTTGAACTGGCCTTCATTTACTTTACTGTTTATTGCTTTTAATTGCTGTTTAAATGGTTTTTAATATCTTGAGTTTAAATTGTAAATTGCTAAGAGACTTTGGCAGTTGGTGGTACACTAAACTATGTAAATACATGAATAAAATCATAAATTGCAGAGAATTTTTAGCCAGGCTTATGATGCTTCAACTTGTAACTCAGTGAGACCATTATAACGATATATATCATTCTAATCTCTTAAAATAGTGGAGAGCATATACGGAATGGAAAACATTATCCTAAGGAGGCAAATTATACTTTGCCAAAGCTCACAATGGCTTTTCATCACTTCAGAATCCATTTAGCAAGCAATAACTTTTCACTAAGGGACAAAACCTAACTGAACAAGGAGGCTTCCAGTGTTATAACTTGGATTCTTTTGTGTTATAGTGACCCTTTTAATAAAAATGTTCATGAAATACAATTTTATTTCCTATAAAAAGCTTCTTAATTTTTGTACATTTTTTGAGATTCTTTGGCAGGCCATCATTCTTTACTGCTGTTAACAATCACAATTATTTATGATTCCAATTTTAAAGCTGATCTATATGGTATAAATTGTTTATATACGGTCCACATGCCAAGCTTAAAAGGCAAAGCAGTCCTAAAGACTATTTTCACTTGCTGCTCCAGAAATGTGGAGTTATTTTTTTTTCTTTTCACCCTAGGGTTCATTCAGAATTACAACCTTCAACGTTTGTTGAAGAAATGTATATATTTCCCCTTTGGAATGCTGTTTAATTGTCAGAATTAATCAGGTGTATTCGCTAACTTTATTTGCAAATTTGCTTCTATCATTTGTTGGGTTATCAGCCCAAAAACTCTTGAAATTGAATGAGAAATCAAGGTGGTTACAATATAAGCACAAGAGATAAAGTGGAAGGTTGGGAATAACTTGGTTTTATTTTTCCTTACTGCCAGAAATATCATTTCAGTCTATTTTATATTATTTTTATTCTTGGTGGTAGACTTATCAAGACAATGGGCATGTGGTTGATTGAGTAATAATAGATCCCACCTCCCCACATCCACCCCCGCCCTCCCCATGTGTCTTTGGTTTTAATGTTTGAATTTAACTTTTTATATTATAGCTTAGATATAACTGTAAGCCACACAGAGTTACCCTATGGTAAGATGGGCAGCCAATAAAGTTTATATTTTTCTCCACATTAATGTAGTACTCTTGAAAGAGTTCCTCTAAGCACTGTTACCACCTGGATTTTATCACAGTGCTATAGCTTGTAAATATTCCTTTCTTTAATATAATTAACAAATTTAACAAAGTTTGATTTGCTAGGTGATTTACTCATATTGATGGACGAGAGAACTACAGTATTAATTTTCCAAAACAAGGGGGAAAGCATGGGCAGAGATACTACTTCAATCAGAGGCTGCAGGGGACATTGTGCTACTCACTTTTATCCATGACAGTCTGGAATGAGGGACTACATTTATAACACAGTGCAAATGATCTTCCCTACATTTGCATCTAGAATTTGGATTACATTGAAAAATTAGATATATCTGGCATATTGAAATGACATTTTCTACTACTTTGTACTAATATATGTTCCTTGACAATGATGACTTTTTTGGCTTGGGGGATTAGGTTATGCCAAAATAGCATTTAATGAGCCATGCAAATTACACTCATTAGAAATTACCATTCAGAAAAAGAATATGCATATATGTCCACACACACATGCTAAGGATAATGGAACTTTTTAATGCATGTGCCAAAAATATTTGCAAAAGTTTTATCTGTTTTTTCCCTTTAGTACATTTACTATATGTAAACAATTTAGAAAATAATAAGTTTAAAGGGGACTAAATTAAACTAAGTTGTAAAACAAAGAGTCTTTCTAGAAATTTGTCTTCAATTTTGGTTAGCCAGTACAAGTATTTCTCTGTTCTCAAAATGTTGAATAATCCAATTGTTGTTCTACAAGGAATAGAAATCCAAGGAGCAGGTCACAAGAGCAATTAACAAGAAAAAATCTGAAAGTTGAAGTCACAGCCATGCTAAAATTGCAAGTAAAACCAATACAGTGAAGAAAAATGTTGATTCCTCATCTTAAAATTCCACCTATGCATATCACATCTATATGTTTAAAATACATTATGCAAGGTCTTAAGAGCCTGTGATTATTTTATAGTTGCCTGACAATAATTTTATCAGTTTAAAAAAATCACCAAAATTTCCACTTCAAACTCTTCTTTGAATGGAATCCCTGTGGATTTTACTCTGCTGGTCATTGCCAATTATAGGGGGCAGTGCTCATCTCTGCTTCAAAGTTATTGCGCTGCCACTGTCTGGGATTGTTTCTGTGGTCATGTGGCCTGCATGGCATCATGGAGTTTTTCTACCAAAGTGGTACCTATGAATCTACTCACATTTTCATGCTTTTGAACTACTAGATAGGTAGGAACTGGGGTGAGGATGGAAGATCATCATGTAGCGTGGCGATTGAGTCTCAAATGGGATGTCAACTTTCCAGCCAACAAGTCCAGAATCATAACCATGTCACCCATTGTAAGAGACTGAACTTTGCTGGTAGTAAACTGTCAACCAAGAACTTTTTCATTTGACTTTGGTTGCATCTCTTTGTAAAAAAAATTCCCTCTTTCCTGTCCCCAGCAATCTGATAGTATGTTGGAATATGCTTGGCTTCTTCTACTTCTCATTTCAGTAATTGTTCTTCTTCTCTGCTACCTAATAATGTAGGAGAGCAAGGTGTGAAATAAAATAAATTCATGTACATTAATCATTACTTGTATCTATAGAAGAATTTAACCTAAATACAGGATACCTAACAAAAATAAGAATTCAAAATAGCTTATAACTGCATGCATCATTTTCAGGGACCAAAAATGGATTGTGATTTAGCTAGAGCATGTCTTGTTTATAACATATCATTTCAACTTGAGAACTATTGCCCTCATTCACTGGAATTAAGTTTATCAGTAACCTTTACAATAACAAATGGCTGGAAATGAAATTCAGAATCCTTGCATGAACAGAATACATCTGAGTGACAAGAAAGAAGAAATATTTACCATATTTGGCAAGACAGGGCAACTTGAAAGAAAGCTGTAGCATATAAAAATGTAGTCCCTCTTTAAGCTTCATGTTTCCTCAGTATCAACAAACTTATTTTAAACTCTGACTTCAATAGATTATTAAATTTCAATGCTGCACACACTTACTTAGAAGTAAGTTCCCAGAGAACTCAGTTGGGTATACTTCTGAATAAATATGCATAAGAAGAATTCCACTATAAGCTGCATAGATCCCCCCCCCCCTTTGCAGGATACATTTTTTAAAATACCATTTATGTTTGATCATGTATTTTCATTGAATAAACTTATTTCTTCCCTTTTGAATATCTCAGGGGTGGGAGCAGGATAGTCGGAATTAATATGTAAGTGGAGCATATCAGAGAATTATCAAAACAAGAAAGAGAGAAATATGTAAATTATTTCCCCCTTTTTAACATGATATAGATAATATACCATAGTATAATTCTATTACACTTTCATTAGAAGATTCATTCTCCTCCCAATAAAAACAAGCGGCTCTTCATGCACACATATGACAAAATAGCCAGAAGAAGCTTCTGGATTAGCTGTGTTAGTCTTGCAAAGGGCACTGCTGTCATGCTTTGTGTCCTACCTCTTTCAGAGGCTTTGCACAAACTTAAGGTATTGTATGATGCCAGTTGAGAATAACAGTGTTGGCTTCAGAACAAAATGTCTGTTTGAAAGTTTGGATAACTCATGCCAACTTCAAGCATAATTGGGCTGCTGCAATACTCTGAAGAAGTTTTGTAGCTACTTTTAGACATTTGGGGATAAATGATACAGATACTTTGAAGACTATACATTCACTACCTTAAACTGATTCAGACAACTGATCCAGGCAGTCTAATACTGTTACTCTCTAAAACCTTCGGCGGACAGAGGCTTTTCCCTGTCCTGTCATCTAAGATTATTTTATAAAATGAAAATGTCTAGAATTAAACATGAGAGTCCTTCTGCATGCATGATGTGCTTCATCACTGGGATATCATCTCCACCTGTAAATAATATATATGGGAGATATTACAGCATTACAGTGACTTCATGTAAAGGGTACAGCTGTCTGTTTATATGTTTGCAGTGCAAGAAATCAAGAGCAAAGCTAGTGCTTGCTTGAAGTGTTAAATATCTCCATGATGAAGCATATTTCTCAGTATAACATTTCTCAAGGATATTAAGTCACATGTTGCATAGCTGAAGACTCGTGTGTGTCATGAGAAAATGGACTAATTGTTAGAAGCTCTAAATGTTAAATAGTGGCAGCTGCCTATGTTTTAGTTAGAGTTAATCTTATTGTCTGGTAGTCCTTCACCTACAACAGTTTGTTCACTAACCATTCACTGTTACAGTGGCACTGAAAAAAGTGACTCATGACCATTTTTCACACTTACAACCATTGTAGCAACCCCAAGGTCATGTGATTTAGAGTTAGATGCTTGACAACTGACTTACATTTATGACAGTTGCAGTGTCTCAGAGTCATGCAATCCTTTTTTGCAACCTCCTGACAGGCGAAGTCAATGGGGAAACCAGATTCACTTAACAAACGTGCTACTAATTTAACAATTGCAGTGATTCACTTAACAAAAGTCGTAAAATGGAGCAAAACATATTTAACAAATTTTTCACTTAACAATATAAATTTGGGGCTCAAATGTAGTCATAAGTTGAGGACTACCTGTATTTGTTCTTCGTTTGTTTGTTTGTTTATTGAATTTATACAGCTACCCATATCACTAGCATCTCACTCTAATCTTATTAGTTTATTTCATCATTTTATAGCTATTTTGCTAAAATAAAATAGTATTTTTAGTATAGACATAGCAAAAGCACTTAGACTTATATACCACTTCATAGTACTTTACAGTCCTCTCTAAGCAGTTTACAGAGTCATCCAAAATCTGGGTCCTTAATTTACCTAACTCGGAAGGATGGAAGGCTGAGTCAATCTTGAGCCTGGTGAGATTTGATCTGCCAAACTGCTGGCAGCCGGTGATCAGCAGAAGTAGCCTGCAGTACAGAGGTGGTATTCAGCAGCATCTGACCAGTTCTGGAGAGCCAGAAGTGGAAATTTTGAGTAGTTCGGAAAATCAGTAAATACCACCTCTGACTGGCTCCATCCCCACTCTTCTCTGCCTCCTGAGTTCCAGCTGATCAGGAGGAAATGGGGATTTTGCAGTAACCTTTCCCTGGAGTGGGTGGAAATGGAGTTTTTACAGTATCCTTCCCCTGCCATGCCCACCAAGCCATGCCACACCCACCAAGTCACGCCCACAGAACTGGTAGTAAAAAAAATGAATCCCAACACTGCTGCAGTACTGTAACCATTGCACCATCATGGCTCATTTGTTGGGGGTTTGATCATTCCTAAGCCTCAGTGTTCATCATCTTCTCTCTAATTATAAATATTGTTTGAGTATGAACAGTGATATAGAAAACTAAGAAAAGATCAATGATTTATTATAGATGTTTTCTTTCACTATGCACAAATTGCAGTATGTTCTTTGTGATCAAATAATTAGCATTTTTCTGTCCAAATTCTTCCTTTGTCTAGCTCTAAGCAATTGTTATTAGAACAGTTTATAAAGACCTTTATAATTTGATTTTATTAGGTCTTAAAATGGGGGAAGTGAATTTTCATTTACAATAGTTTTCTTATGAAATAAACCATTGGTGCGTCTAAACTTGCTAGGACTGAAGTGTTGTTTGTTATTTGTTTGGTTTTAGGAAATTATAGAAATTATAGAATTGTCAAGAGAACTTTTGATTTTATTATGTGACCATATAGTTATTTATTGCTTGTCATTTGTTTTGGTTAGGGTTAGGGTTTTTTATGCTATTTCATGATTTTGACTTTGGACCTTACTTTGATTTTACCATGGATTTAAATTCAAACTATTGACTGTAAACTTCTGAAAGCTAACCTATTGTAGTGTATTACAATACAAATGAGTGAGTGAGTGAAGAAATGAATGTTAAAACAAAGCAATCCTTGGCTAAGGATAAAACAAAATACATCCACAGTCAGGTTTGTCCAAGAACAATTAATCTGTTTTGCTCTGATTTTAAGTGTGATTAACTACTTGCACTGGCTGAGTCAGTAAAAATAAAAATGCTGGGATTAGTAATATCAAGATTCATGAGACCATGGGAAGCCATTTTATCACATTATTGTCTTTGCTAAACATTATACTAAATAACAGACTTACAATTTTTATTTATTTAGCATACAGATATCATACATGGACCTGAAATACATATTAACATTTATTTATTTATTAGGATTTGTCAAACAGAAATGAGAACAAAAATAAAAGAAAAAAATACAATGACAGGGACGATAGACATGATAGACACATTAGTACACTTATGCACGCCCCTTCTTCTAGTTTAAAAAGAAACAATAAAATATGAATGTTAAAAAGATCTATATTCAGATACCAATGACTAGGCCGTCTAACCATTGGTGTGTGTGGCATCATTTGTATGAAAAAAAAAATCAAACCTTAGATCGATATAGAGTATACTCTCATCTTACAGTCAGTAACTATATGATCTACAAGATTACATGTAGACTGGTAGGATATAATATACTGTAAGTAGCATGATGAACAACATAGAATTGATTATTATATATTGCAAGTCTTCTGTATGTTGCAATCAGTAATCGTGGCAAATATCAACACAGAATGTGCTCTATGATTACTGAAAATATAACATTGAATTCAACTTTATTTCTACCATCTGTATCCTAGTCTCTTCTCCTCAATTAAATATAGCTAGCACAATTATCACTATGTTATTACCTAACACTAAATCAGGTTTGTTAAATCATAGTTTATTAACTCATAACCTGAGACATTAAGTAGCGGTTTAGGATTTGCAACTCTAAAATCTACATTCATCCAATAAATTCAAGATAACAAAGTCAAACAATCCTATTATGGCATAGTATGATATACAAATCTGTTTATTGCAGCAATGTGACTGTTTGCATAATAGTGGTAATGATGATGATAATATTCTCACTTTTTAAATACATTATAATTACCTCCTAATTTAAAACTAGTTAAATTAGTGGCTATCACCATAATGTGTAATAGGAAATTCCATAGATTAAATTGAGACAATATACATATTTAATTTTGCAGAACTCAGCTTCATGGAAAAATCAGTCAAATAATGAACTTACTAAGTATGTTTAAAAAGGGGGAAAAGCAGGATTCTATACTATTTTTCCTTCCCCATGTGTGATTTTATAATTTAAAACATTATCACATATATATCACCTGCGTTTTCATTCTTCATCAACATATACCAATACTAAAACTAAAGACTTGTTCATATATTTTCCTTCTTTTCCTCTGCCATGAAGAAATCAGAATTGCTTAACTTACAACATTTGAAAGAAGAATGGTGCTAAGTGTTAATTTTGAAATGAGCCAATTTTGAATTGTCATTCATGATTTGGTTTGTTTCAATATCCCATTGTTAACACAATCCACGTTCCAGTTCTGACACAATGAGAAACATGCTTAGTAGAAGCAGACAACAAGGGGAATACAGAAGCTCAGTGATTTACCTTTTCATGTGATACAGGTCATTGTGGGCTAAGCAGAGCTAAGCAGAGCCATTAACTATGTGATTTTTAATTGCTTAGTGAACAGGAACATCAGAGCCATGTGCTTCCATCCTGTCTTTTCCATAAAAAAGCTTAAACTCTTCAATCCCAATCTGTGAAAATTAGGTTTGCCATGAGTTCCAAAATGAAAAAAAACCTGCTCCAATATTATATCAGTTTATCAACTAGAAATTTAAACCATGGTTTTATGAAAGAACAAATGCAGGGTATGCAGTCCCAAACCTGTCTACAGATTAATAACACCTTTCTTTATGAGTACTTTATGAATAAATCTAGTATATTTTGGTCCAGAAGATATGTGTAAATGGAGCTGGCAATTAAAATTATTATTATTAGCAACAATAAAATTAAAACTAGAACAATGTGCAATATTGATACAGTTTTTCTAAAAGTTCAGTACAATGGAACATAATTTTCCTTTTTAGTTACTATCTACATATTTTCTGACAGCTCACATGAATTCTCAGGAAGCTTACATGTTCTTTTACTTTAATAACATCAGGTCTGGATAAATATGACTTTAGAAATGCCTTTTCATATAGAACAGAAATGATTTGCTATATTTCTTTATTGTTGTGTGTGTGTAATTTTAGATCATAATTCACAAGAAACAATTCTTCTCATCTAAAAAAGTTTAATATAAAATGTTAATATGATAAAAGTCCTTTTTGAAAGAGCAAAACAATTATGATAATCCATTTCAAAAAATCAAAAGGTTAATGTGTTAAGTCATGACTAATTGCCATATGAATTGTTGGATACATTATATAGCTTTCACTATTTCATAGTCATTAGTGTTTTGGATTTTTCAAGAGAATAGCTAATACACATTTCATTTGGGTTTTTAAAATTGCATTTGAAATATTCTAAACATGCATATTGTATATTAAACAATTCGTATATCTTGCTAGTTATGGCATGTGTAGCTATATACTTGTTTCTTCATTATGGCAATTCATTCTTTTATGGCTCACTTCATATATAACATTCAGCTATTATAAAGCCTGTTTCTTAACTTAATGAGGTGGAGATTCACTCATAATGACTTTATTTATGGGCATATCAGTCCGTGTTGCTTGCTTAACAAGATGCACAGTTTAAATTTTGGTTTAACAATATACTTTAACCAGCTATATTTTTAATTGGTTCTTTCTAATAGATGGATTATAAAAGTATGCAATGAGCTTTGTGAACAGTTGACTCATGTGCTAATGTAATAATATACTATTATACAATTATATTATGTAATAATCCTCTTTCCAATCATACAGACATCATATTAGTTTGTGATATGTCAGAAAAGTCTTTTGTTCCAAGAAAATGTTTAATTAGTGAGAGTCAATGTTCTCCTACAGCATGATTAATTTTTTTTAAGAAATACTTTTTAAAATAGTCCACTGTATCTATAAAACAGTATTAAGAAGTTTTTTTGTTGATATTTTTGTCTTCTGCTGTATTTACAGCAGTATCTTGCATAGATGAATTTCTTCTAAGGGACTCACACTGGTCTATGTAGTCTTAGGGTATTATCTTCACCATAGTTCTAAGAAGAAAGCAAAAGTGAGAAACTCAGCATGTCAAATTAAAATTGTGTTGCATTAAACTTCAGGTTCACTCTTCTAGTACAACATTCAAATTTCATTATTTTCAAGATTAGGGAATATAGACTTGTGGGATCCAACAGTGAACTCTTAGTTAAATACTAATGGAACTGAAACTGAAATAGAGGCAGTGACAAATACTTAGTAAGTATCATTCTGGTTCTGAAAACTTATAGCAATGGAAATGCAAAAGATTCCATGAAACCAATGGGAGACACTCTCCCCACTACTGCCACAATAATACCAAGAAAGAATTTAGAACTTAGAATTTTGAATGTTGTAAAAATAGCTAATGTGCAAAAAGGTAGAGTGGGGAGTAATTAATTCACTTCATTTTGTCTTGAAGAAATGCATACAGTCTGAATAAATGTATTTCTTTTCTTCTTTTTTTTGAATTTTTATTTTATACACATAAGCACATCAACAGAACACATAAACACATTAACAAAAATAACCACATAACTTAAAAACAACATAGGAACAATAAGTTCCATCGTATATCATACAGCAGTTCTGAATCGGTTTCTTTGCAGTTAGTGTTTTCCCTTCCATACATTTTTATCTTATGTTCATAATCTTGTTATTCATTATCCATTTTTATATACATTATTTATTTATACTTAGCTACTTATGATCAAGTATTATTTACCTATATTGTGCTTTAGATTTTTACTGTCATTTACTGAATAAATGTATTTCATTAACAGAATGTTTATTAGAAGTACCCTATTCTGGCCCACACTATTGTCACCAAGCCAAGGTTGCTGACAGGAGATTCTGAATGATGTTCACTGCAAATTCTGGCAAATTCTGGTTCATTGCAAATTCTTGCTGCTGGTGTTTCAATTTCTCTTATGTTTTTGTGGACTGAAATTTGTGTTTCCTCTGACTTTACAGTAGTCATAGTTATTTATACACATACTCATATGTGCACAACATACTTCTGCTTTAGAGGTTTGGGGTCCCCCTGTAAACAGAGTTCTTCTCTTCTTATTCCTGATGGAGTGTGCTTGACAATTCTATTATGATTATATTAGCTGCAAAATATTATGCATTTTTTGCATTTTTTTTTCAAACCTGGTGCTTATTTTCTTACTTGCATTCTCAATAAATGTTACATACAGTACAAAGCAGCATGCTTCATTATATGCTTTTACAAATGTTTGTTAGTTGTTCAGCATTTAATAATAGCCTCATGGTGAGTGTATTATCAAATTAATAAATAATACATTGCATATGATTATTTGTTCCCATGGAATATTCCTGACCTGCTGTATGATGAACAATTTGTTCTAGCCAAAGTTGCCAAAAGCTTTTTCTAGGTCAATATAAGTGTCATTTCCAATTTCTAATCATCTCTCTGTATTTGGATTGTGAAAATAAATTTCATTTACTTTTGTTCCAATACTTTTTAAAAATATTCTTTCTTTCTTTCTTTCTTTCTTTCTTTCTTTCTTTCTTTCTTTCTTTCTTTCTTTCTTTCTTTCTTTCTTTCTAGCAAGGACTCCCAATATTTTGAACTTTGCTTACATGGAAATTTGAAGATTCTGTGTATAAAATCAACATGTTTTTTGTTGTGGATTTTTATATTAATAAAGACAAGTTAATATTCAGGGTGGATAGTCATCAGAAACAACTACATCAAATATTCCTACTTCATAAGGAAATACCAAATCTTTGAAGGAGAAGCTAGATTTAGAGAGAATTGACAAGTATCTTGAACTTCAGTTTGTAATATTAGAACACTTAGGTAGTAAGCAAATATATTTTTTAAAATAGAAAAAAGTAAGTATGAAAATAGAAAGGATTTTTGTAATGTAGAAACTCTACTTTTGGGGGGGAAAGATTTATCAGAAGTGTTAAGTGATTTTCAAAAAGGTCATCAATTTTTCCATCATCTAGTATGCTCTGCTCTATAACAGTGATGGAGGATATATCACTCCTTTGCTTTGCTTCAAAGCAAGCAGCTTTGAAGAAGTATTTCACACTGAATTAAAAATCCCTTTCAGAATTAGAACCATTGTTTTATCTGTTAATTTATGGTATTTCTATATAGCCAGATTTCCTGAGGACTTGTGGTAGTTTACAACAGATGAACATGACAAAATCATTCTAAAGGGAAAAAAAGAAAACAATATCACAAAAATAAATATACTAATTTTAAAAGGTATAATGGTTCCATATGGAACATATTCTGTATCCCAGCAAATGTTATAGTTTCCAAAAAAAGTTTCTTCCATTTAATGTTACTTTTCTTGCTCCCTCTATTATTCATGTAAAATAATCTAATTATAACATGATTGACTTGTTCTGTACAATTAAAAAAATGCTTTTAATCATAGAGAAAGCTGGTTACAATCACCTTTGCTTAAATGTTCAAGTCACTATGGAGAACATTTATTGTGAAGTGCAAAGTGATATAAGCAATTTATACTCAGACCCAAGCTGACAGCTATTTTATTTTGTCAAAATCCATTCATTAGCCTTCCATAGAAAATTATTATTTCATAAATTCTGTAATCACTTTTCTGTTTGATTCCACAGTAATTCTAACAGTGTTCTATTGTTTGACAAGATAAGAAAATGAGGTACTGAGCCAGGCAGTCTGCATGCTATTTTTTGTGTGATTAAAGTCATAGTTCCATGTAAAACACAGTGTCAAACTCGATTGCTTCACGGGCCAGATCATGATGTATCATGACATTTTTTTTCCTTTGCGGAACTGGGGTGGACATGGCCTGCATGTGATGTGTCAGAACCATGGGCTTCCAGTTTGACAGGCCTGATAAAAGTTGAGAATAGTAATTTTTTTCACTACATCTATGTATAATGCATGGGGAAATATATTTTACACTTGTCATTTTTTAAAACACACATGAGGAAATGAGAAATAGAAATCAGTTTCTCATCAACTGAGTACTTTGTTTTATTTTTGTTACAGGAAATAGAATATTTCATTTGTTTTTAGTAGTATAAACTTTCTTCTATACAGTACGTTCTTTCTTATACAGTTATTTAAAACATTCAGGAGTTAGATATGGGTGAAGCTGACCAAAGAAGCTAACATTTCTTATCTAATAATTTCATTTACCCATTTCTATTAAAAATATTGATTAGTATTTCCTTTTAAACATTTTTGCCTCATGTTAAAACATAACCATCAAATGTTTGGCTAATAACTACATTTGACACCAAATCTTTCATTGCTTACTTCCCTATCATTAAAATTCCAGCAATCTTAATCGTCATGTTTCTAACTCCTAGAAGGTGCTGTGACTATATATTTTTCACTAAGGTGTTTTGAGATTATTAATGCTGCATTCCTTTAGATGGAATGTGTGAAAAGTGTCTGTGTGTGTGTGTGTGAGAGAGAGAGAGAGAGAAGGAAACAATCTTGTCTTTATCACATAACTTATTCTGTTGTTGTTTGATCTATGCAAAGAAACAAAAAGGAGAAAAAGGGAATTCAATAAATTCAAGTCCTGAGTGCCAATTACTATAGGCATGGAAAGTTCCAGATTGGGAAGACCTGGCTCATTTGGAAATTGGAAATGTCTTTTCTCTAAACATCTTTCCCAAAGAGATTTTACCAGTGTTTCTAGAAACTGGAAATAAATTAACTAAACATGAAGGCCAAACCTTTATGAAATGCTGTAGGAAAAGTGTATAGAGGGAGACTTTTGTCTTCACTAATAGTGCTAAGCTGCTCAAATAAATCCTGAATGAGGCCTTTGTCCAGATTCTATATACTATATCCAACAACACAATATCAGCAGTAGAACCCTGATAACCCAATGGATAGCTAGGACTGCAGAAAGAACAATTGCAACCAGTATGCCTTCCTTGGAAGACCTGTATATAGGGTCAGAGGAAGGCTCAGAAAATATCAACACATGCTGGACATAAACTTTTTCAACGCCTCCCCTCGGGACCGGCTATGGGGCATTGCATGCCAAAACAACTAGACACAGACACTTTTTTTCTTTCTGCCATCACTCAGCTGAACACCCAATTCTCACAGTACTGTCTAATGCATTGGTTCTCAACCTTTCCAATGCTGTGACCCTTTAATACAGTTCCTCGTGTTGTGATGACCCCCCAACCATAAAATGTCTCAGTTCCTAAGACCACCAAAAATATGTGTTTTCCGATGGTCTTAGGCAACCCCTGTGAAAGGGTGGTTCGACCCCCAAAGGGGTCCCGACCCACAGGTTGAGAACCACTGGTCTAATGTCTATACATATTTACCAATGTGGTATGGCTGTAGTATTATTATTATCATCCTTCTTATTATCTTCTTTACTACTCCATATTACTATTATTACTACTGTTATTACATCATGATCATATTATTATAATTTCTTTTCTTCATTAAACATGAAACTAAGTCAACTGAATAAAAGAAATAATAATAATCATTAATAATAATTAATTATTTTTATTAATTACAGCTACTACTACTACTACTACTACAGTTGGTTGCACAGTCAGCCAGATGTTCAGACTGGATTTGGTATTTTTATCTCAAGTCCTTTCCAATGCTAAAATGGCAAAATTGACTACTTTGAACTTAAGTACTTTTGTTTCCACACAGAGACCACTTCTGAACTTTGTGCTTGAAGTGGAAAAGAATGAAACTTTCATTTTGGGTTTTACCCAGTAGATTGACAGATCTTTACAGAAATGGCTTGTTCATATTATTATGAAAAAGCAAAAACTTGTGATTTTATGTTAATGCCTTATTTTACTGAAACAGAGAGAGACGGAAGTCAATGCTTCCTTTTCTTTTTTTTTCTTACCCTTCCTCACTTCTCTTCCCCCCTTTCCTCCCCATTGCTTTTCTATTTGCTTCTGTATTTTGTAGTTTACAATATTTTATAACTCAATAAAAATGTTAAACTCAGAAGAGGTTAAATAAGAAAAAATAATGAAATAAAAGTCCTTTCCAAGGACCTGGGATAGGCAGATATGAATCTTTGATGGTGTTATAGATATTCCCACAAGCTGTTCCATGTAAAGCTTTTGCAATTGACTGATGGTGAATTTGTCAATGAGGACAAATGTGGACTTTAGTTCTGCTTGAGCTCAGTCCACTATTTCAGTAGTTAATCTAATAACTGGAAGGTTTAAAGACTAAGGAATTAGTTAAAGAGGTAGGGTTTAGGTGGTTGGAGTAAGTTGGGCTGCTGTGTGAATGTATGAAAGATTACTTTTAGGATGCCATCCAGTGCAGGGCCGTGAATTGACTCTTGCTTGACTGCCCTTGCTCTCAAGTGAGCTAAAAGCCTGTGATCCTGAGGTGTCAGAACACAAGGGACCAGAAGCGGAAATACATGCCCCACACATGTTGTAGAAGACTGGATATGAATCCTTTGCCTGCATGTTTATATAGCACAGCTTTTCTCATCGACAGCTTCCTTAATAGTACTCAGAAGAGATGCTATTTCAACCAGCACTGGACACAGAAATCTTCCTGCACTTATTTTTCTGCATCACTGCATTATTCAATTTTATGAAAAGTATTTTTTTTCTAGAAAAAAAATATTTATGCATACTCTAAAATGCTGAAAGTACATGTTCTGACAGGTGTATACTGACAAAGTCAGAGATTGCTGAGGGAGGAGACTCAAGTGAATCAAAGCCATCTGTCAAAAGAGATTCCCCTAAGAGACAGCAGGAAAAAAAACCCAGCAATAAATATGACTATCAGAAGCAAGGAACCCATTTGATGAGGTCTGGAATATATTCTAAGATAAATCTGAAGAGTAAGAATAGACTGTATATATATATATATCCTCCTCCTCCTCCTCCTCCTCCTCCTCCTCCTCCTCCTCCTCCTCCTCCTCTCAGGCCTCATGACATAGTCATGTCTTGAGGGACTTCCAGAAAACAAGTAAGGGTTGAGCTGATGTTCCATAAAATGGGTGCCATGGCAGAAAGGTCCCACCTCTTACAACTGATGCACGATCCAAAGCTATGCAAAGGCCCTTCTAGCCATGACAGCTTCCTGCTGTTTGAGCAGGAGTTGCAAGTCCAGGAAGACATCCAGATTCCAGAGTGGCCTGTCTGAGTCAGTGAAACCAGGGGTGGGTTGCTGCCTGTTCAGTGTGCAAACATTTTCGCATGCGCAGAACCAAAAATCTGTTGATGATAGAACCGATTCAGGGGCGTGGAGGCTGAGTTACTACATACTTGGCTGAACTGGTCTGAACTGGTAGGAACCTACCTCTGAGTGAAACCCTATCCAAAGCCAAATATGGCATAGTCTTTGAACTAGCAGGTACCCAAACCCAAAACCACTCAGTCTTGCTAGGGTACTGCTGATGCTTGTTATTTTCTGCTCAGGCCATACAGACACCATGGCAATGCTTAATTTATCAGAGCAGAGACATATACTTGGGTATCACCAGCGGACTAATGATACTTCACTCATGGTGATGTATGAGTTCTCTCAGTAGTCTTGTGTGTATGTGAAATAGTAGCTGAGAAAGACCTGTAGCATCACACATAGTAGGGATTCTCTCCTTCTCAATTACCACTGACTAGTTGATACAAGGAGGCAAACTAGCATAACACAGTCTCATCCATCTTTAATTCTCTGAGTCAAGAATACCATGGGTCAATGATACTGAAGCTACAGAGAGTTCAAGTAGAGCAAAGATGGGTGCACAACTTGCCATGTGACCAATGCCATTTCTGTCCATATCCTGATTGAAAGAGATCCAGATAATTTGGTTCATCCAAGGACCTCTGAACTTCTGTACAACCACTTTTTCAGCCACTTTCCCTCAAAAGAAGTTAGTTACTGGACAAAAATTGTTCAGTATTGTGGGATCCAGCGATGGCTTCTTGACAAAAGGATGAACTAAGGCCCCTGTAAAAGGTAAAATAACAACCTCCTCAATTCAGGAAGAATTTACTACTTCTAGAAATAATTCACATGACATTAACCAGGATGCTTTAACAATCCAAGAGGAACATGAATCACTCACAATCCTGAGAATCCTGTCTACTTCTTCAGGCAAAAAGGTTCAAATAACCAGATAAGACTCCTTCCCATATATGTGCTCCAACCTGCAGTAAAGCCAGCAGCCAGCTGCAAGTAACTTTAAGCAACTTTGTTTGACAGATATTGAACAATTTTTTCTATATAAGCCTTCAGTAGGTTATCCAAGTCCTGTCTATTCAAGAGTGCACATGTCACTCAAAACAGAGCCATTTGACAACTATCCCAATGGCTGTGCGGGCAAAGGAATGGGTGGGTGGGGCAAGCATGGTGCAGATAGGTGAGAGAGGGAGAGCATGGCGACCAGGTGGGCAGGGGGAGCGGGGGGGGAGGCCAGGGGATTGTATCAGTGCAGGGGTGTAGCCAGGCCACTATCCTACAGGTCCACAAATGTATGGCCAATTTACACTATCAGTACGCCCATAGCGATGTGTACTGGGAGCAACCCACCTCTGCTTGAAGGTCAGGATGATTCAAAACTAGCTTGTGGGGGTGTAAATGTAGCTGCTAATAGTCTCCATATGCCAATTTATGATAAATTCCATAGCACAGCAAAGGCAAATACTTCAGCATGAAATGCTATTTACAATTACTGGAAACACATTTTACTTCCATCTAATTGTCTGCTATCATTACAAAGCAGAGCTCAATAAAACACATTACACTTTCATTTTCATTCCATAAAACAATCCTTTTCCTTGTGACTTTGTGTTTCCTACCATTCTGAAAATGGTGACTCAGGCACTTTCTAAACTTTTCTAAAATGCAAAATTGTTAAATACAATAGATTTTTCTCTTTATATGATGGGGGAGGGGGAATGAAGAAAGTGTCATTAACAGACAGCAAAAATGAGAGCACAGACAGAAACATCCTAAGGAGTTGAGAGAGTTCCATTTGCAGCAGAAAGCATTCCTGGTTTCATGCTTGTAAACAGGAGAATCCCACATGCGTTGAGCAAGATTATACACAACTGAGCTGCCTGCATCATTTTGGCTTTGCCCTGTTTTATCTTTCCAGCACCAGTGTCTCTACTTTTTTTTTCCAATTTGAGGAAGATCATTCCTTATTATAGTTTAGGAGCAAGCTCATCCTTTTAGCCAAGCATTTTACACTGTACGTATTTCATGAAGTTGTATTTAAAGTTTGAATTGCTTTCTTGCATTATTATTTTTTATTTATATAATGTATATAAGCATGCCAGATTCCCAAAAGCTCTGAACTACTTACATTTTAAGGTAAAATATACAAAGAACCAAATAGAATTATGAACAGTCACAAAAATAATATGTAATCAAGGAAAATACCTGTTAAGGCACCAAGCTAGAAACCAGGAGATTGTGAATTCAACTCTCACATTATCCATGAAAGCCAGCCAGGTGACCTTGGACCAATCACTCTCTTTCAGCCCAATTTATCTTACAGAGTCACTGTGCAAAAAATAGGAGGTAGAAGGTTTGTTGAATTGTTCTCAGACTCATGTTTAACTGATTGTGCACTAGGACTCCAAGGTGCTTCTCACAGTTACTATTTTTGAGACAGGTTTCACCTAATCTGTACTTGTACCTTTAGCTTTTCCTGCCCAGGTGTAAAACCTTGCTTTTCTCCCCATTAAATTTCATTTTGATGGATAGCGCATACTTTCAGCTTGCCTACTTTCTGCAGCTGGAACCTGCTCTACTCCATTCTAGTTGGTTCAAGATTTTAATCTTACATTTTCTAAAGCACACCCAGCTCCATAGAGTTTCATGGGACTTCCAACACACCAAAAGACCATTGGTCATCTTTAATAAAGAAAGGCATTAGTTCATTGCCAGATGCTTTTTCTTCTCTTTTAATTCAATAAAAATGACTTAGTTATATTTCTTCCATGTATCAATTTTCATACTTTTCCGGTGTTAATTTGCTCCCAAACCTACTATATGTTCTTGGGACTACTAGTTTGTATTGTATATATTACAATACAAGATAATTCTACTAGTCTAAAACATTATTAGTTTAACTGTACAGGCCCTATGAGAGAAGAGAACTGGGTCTTTGAAACTGCTCTTGTTAATAGTAGGGAAATTATTTTTGTGGAACCTGTGCTTTGACCCTTATCCAGTAACAGCATTTTAATACAGTTGGTGAAGGAATTTTGCTAAAAGAACTTAAACAAAAAGAGAGAAAGAAATGATTCAAGCTGAGACATGTCAAATTCAGATTTTTCTCTGCTCTCCATCACATTAATAGTGAAACCATCAATACATTTCAAACTGATGATTGAATATTTTCTTTTATAAAAATTAGTAAATACATTCTGTTGCTCCAGATAAATACAAACCTAGGTTATGAGTCTACAAATCCATAGGATAAATTAAGGGACATCCACAATAGGGATCCACATGGGGAAACATAAGAAATAGGATATTTTTACTAGTTTGTTAAATATTACAATTAAAATGATAAAAACTAATTCAAACTAAAGAAAAAGGAAAAAAGGGAAAGAGAAGAAAAAAGAGGAAAAAGGAAAAAATAAGAATATAGTAAGGAAAAAGAAAAAGAAATGTATAAATTATTTCTCTTTCCTAATTCTCTCTTATTTAAAAACAAATCCTTAAAGCCTCATAATTCAGCCCTGGTCACCAACATTCTATTAAGGGATACCAGAGGTAATAACATCAATTTTAATCTTGATCAAATAAAAGAACATTGTATTCCTTCTTTTTTATTTTTAACAATCTTGATCTTTAATTCCTTCAAATGTCCTAGAATTTGTTTTTTTCTCATTTTTTTTCATTGTCCCTTCGCACAAAATCCTTCAAAACAAACCACATCTCTTATATATCTAGTATAGGAAAGCTATTTGGGTCATTCTTTTGGTTATTTTTTATTTATTTATTTGATTTGTCCAATGTTTACAAGATAATAGGTATAACAATTAACATGAGTATGAATGAAATGGGTACGAATAAATGGGAACAGTAGAATAGGGATGGTAGGCACGATGGTGTGCTTATGCACACATATTTATTTGTATATTCTTTTTAATTATTAAGACATTAACCCATTTCATTTGTATATGCAGTGCAGCATCTTTTTCCATATGATTCTTCTAGCCTGTTATATTTAAATCTACTTGAGATCAGTCTCAGTTGGGTCCAATAAAATATGTTCCTATTCCATAACAACTTTTGAACACAGACTTCAGGCCTTCCGCAAAGCCCTTAAAATCTGGCTGTTCCGATAGGCCTGGGGTTGACGAGTTCCCATCCCCACTTGAACTATGTGGTTGTTGATTGTTTTAAATTCTTTTGTAGTTGCTTGTTTGTTGTTTTCCCCTTGTCTGTATTCCCTCCCTTGATTTGTGAGCCGTCCTGAGTCCCTCCTGGAATAGGGCGGCATATAAATGCAATAAATCCAAATCCAAATATTAACATCTGGGTCAATTATTTACAAATATCCCTCAGTGAAAACAATGTTTAAGTATTTTCCTGAATTCTGTATTAGGTGTTCTTCTTTACCATAATTGTAATCTCGTATCCTGCTAGTATCTAACTTTCCAATCTATTATTTATTTTAAGAATTCAAAACAAAACCCTTTTTTCTATGGTAACAATTATTTTAATTAATTTCAAAATCTTATTTCAAATGGACCTTTATTCTGTTTGTAATTTTTAAAATTAACATTATAATCACCCTATTGCTGAACTTTAAAACTTCTTTTGCTAAGGATAGAAGGAAACTCTTCCCTGTATTTTCAAACTTGTCAATGCAATGATCCCTAATAGCTGAAAAGCAGTTAAGAGGTAATTTAAAGAAGCAAACTGAAGTGGAACTGACAACTGCAGTGGAATGAGGAGGCCGTGAGTAGACTGGTTATTCATAATTTGTCTCTGATCAAGGAAAGGACTTGAGAAATAGGTCCTGTTAATTTCATCTTTTGTTTGTGACAAAATAGTTTCCATGAATGGAATCCACAAATTTGGATTGAAGAAATGCGCCTTGTCACCTTCGTGTGACTTTTATATTTTCTTTTACATTAAGTCTGCTGGCAGCCAAGAGAAGGAGTAAAGAAAATTTAAAAGGCTTCCATGCACACTATTTTAGAGAGGGAAAATAGAGTATTTGCTTATTGCCCTTTATTGCCCAAACTAAAGGAAATACTCCAAGGCTGGATTTTGAAGAATAATCCAAAATGCAGGATGCTTGCTGATTTTTTCCGGAGTGAAGAATGTGTTCGTAAGACTGCAAATGCTCATAATATATTTTAAAATGTGGGATGGCAGGGTTTTGTTTTGTTTTACAATGAAAAAAGATTGGCTTCTTAAACAAAAATTGGTGGGGGAGAAATCAAGATTTATCTTCAATAGACTACATTCTGAATAAATGTGTTAATTACTTCTACTGTGGAATGTGATGTGATTTAGAAGCATCCCAGCTGTTAGTGAACAAACAGCCTCTATGCTACTGTAATTACAACCTTAGAGAAACTCTATTCTGGGAATCACCAGGAATCCATGGCTTTTGCTGTCCTAATGATTCATTTCCATGTTGTGGCTACCCAGGAATGAAAATCCTCATTCTAAAGGCATAGATTTCTTCTTAAATA
Organism: Thamnophis sirtalis; assembly: GCF_051295495.1. Classification (NCBI taxonomy): domain Eukaryota; kingdom Metazoa; phylum Chordata; class Lepidosauria; order Squamata; family Natricidae; genus Thamnophis; species Thamnophis sirtalis. Next base: position 66,563,734 of record NW_028261386.1, on the reverse strand, counting down.
ACATGGAAAGAAACTTCAGAGGACACTTCTTTAAAATAAAATCTGAATATGGTAAAAAGCAAGATTATAAATTTGTCCATCTAACAGATCTTAAGTGTGGTTGGTCCATAAAAATTTGGATTTGGATTGTATTATTTGCTTGGTTTTTTTTTTTTATAGACTGCTCATCTTCTGCAGGTGTATCTACCACCTGGTCATCTTTTTGCTAGGAATAGTTGCACCTACTACAGAGAATAAATCTGGATTCTTCATGAATATGAAATGAAGAAAATGTTCAGATTGAAATGAAGAGGAAAGCATATTTATCATAATATTGCTTTCATTCTGATGAATTGTTGGGGTACTGGACTCCTTCCCACCCACCTGCCCCAGCCCATGATTTTGGTGTGTCCCACAATGGATATGCTGAATTGAAATGTTCAAATGTACTCCCTACAGATGTATACCAGAACACTTTTATTCTGTGTGTTTATGTAGTTGCATATGCTTGATTTTTTTCTAATTTCTTGCTTCTGATCTCATTACTAATTGTTCATTTCAGCAACCTAGTATATTGCTTAAAGCTTGCTAAAACCTGATTCTGACTAGAATTCTCAGTGAATAAGAATGAAAGAACATAGGCACATGTTACTCTGGTACAGGTAATGCATAAATATGTGCATTAATAAGTAGGCATTTTGTTCCTGAAATGGTTGTATGGTATAAGAATCAAAGAGATTCTTCTGCACTTCAACAAACTGGCTGGGAATCTTTTAATCTCTTTGTTCATACAGATTTACAATTCTGGCTTCAAGTATTCCGTCTCTTTTCTATTCATTGTGGATATTCTTTTATTGACAAAATTAAGTTTATATCAAGAAATACAATGGTGCACATTGATGTACTGCACATAACTTTATCAAAAGTGACAGGCAATTTTTCCAAGCAAAAAGATAGAGGTCAAATCACAGTTAGGGTTCATAGGTGTTACTGCAACTCTGAAAATGAAAGGATTTATTGCTAAATATGCAATGAAATGCAAAGTTAATTGACAGGGATTTGAAACAGCTGGTCAAAATTTAATTTGTTGAACAATGTGTCCTCTTTCTCACCTTGCTTTTGCCTTGTTTTATATGTATTTTGTCACACACACATATATATATAATAGAGTTGGAAGGGACCTTGGAAGTTTTCTAGTCCAACCTCCTGTTTGGGCAGGAGAACTATACCATTTCAGTTAAGTGGTTGTCCTCTTATCTCTTTCTGAAAGCTCCAGTGGGGGAACACCCATAACTTCTGAAGGCAAGCTATTCCGTTTGTTGATTGCTCTCATTGTTAGGAAATTTCCCCTTAGTTCTAGGTTTCTTCTCTCCTTGTTTAGTTTCCATCCATTGTTTCTCACCTTGCCTTTTGGTGCTTTGGAAAATAATTTGACCCCCTCATCTTTGTAAGAGCCCTTCAAATATTGGAAACTGATATCAGTCTTCTTTTCATTAAACTTGATATATCTAATTCATGTAACCATTCTTCATATGTTTTAGCTTCCAGACCCCTAATCATTTTTGTTGCTCTTTTCTGCACTCTTTCTAGAGTCTCAACATCTTTTTTATACTGTGGGAAGCAGAACTGGATGCAATATTCCAAGTATGGTCTTACTAAGGTTTTGTAAAGCAGTACTAGAACTTCATGTGATCTTGTTTCTATTCCACTATTAATGTAGCCTAGCATGGTATTCATTTTTTTGACTGCTGCCACACATTATTGGATCATGCTTATATAATTGTACACTAGGATTGCAAGATACCACTCACATTTACTGGTATTAAGCTAAGTTTCACCTAGCCTGTACCTATAAAATTGGTTTTTCTTGCCTAAGTGTAAAACCTTTATTTTATTTTTATTTTTGAATTCCATTTTGTTAGATAGGACCCAGTATTCAAGACTTTCAAGATCTTTTGGATCTTTGAGGAAGAAGAAGAAAAAAGAAGTTTCACTTCCCATTCAGGAAGCTTTATCAGTTGCATTAGATGGTGAGAGAGATGGAAGGACAGGTACTGACAGTTGAGGCTAGATGGGGAACAGGGAATGCAAGGATAGGTTCTGACAGGATTTTGGAGGAATGGATGGAAGGATTGTGTTTCTTTGCGGTTATCTGGTCTTAACACTCTCTGAGAGCCATTGAGGCTGCTTGGGGTTGTATCTATACCCTCAGGATAATCAGAATTAGAGATGTGGAATCTTCTTGGAACAGCCAAAAGGACTGCATTGTATCCTGGATACAATGGAATAGGTTGGTGTTGAATTCATTCCGCCCCCTATTGAGGGAGGGCTGTTCCATTCTAATATAGATAGATCCTTTTATCCCTCTTTCAAATCAACATCTTTTCTTCTTCTTGCTAAAAAAAATCAGTCCATGCCTTTTAAAAAAACAATAATAATTTCTCTCCATCCCTCTGTCTTCTTCTCTTATTCTTTTATAGATGTTGATATTTTCCTTCTTAGGTAATTTTGTTACTAAATCCTATATATCTGTAAGCTGCTACACTTACTTTTACATATGCAACTTTGACTTTGGTTTAATCATATTTATGGTTGGCTTAATCACATAGCAGTGATTATGCAAAAATCAGTTCTGATGGCAACACTCAACAGAGCCTATTGCTTTCTTTGATCAAATTGGCCAGACCTTGGATTCTTGTCCTGATCTTGCTATGGCAGTAGAAGAAAGAGTGGGGATACAGACAGCAAGAGCATGAAGGTGAAAATTCTTAGCCTGCTGGGCCACGTCTCTTCTTTGTAGGAAGAGGAACAAGGTAACAAGAGGTTTGCAAAAACTGTTACACTTCCACACTGTGGTCTGGGTTATACACATGGTTGCATGATCAAACTATATGTTTCAATGGATACCTATGTGAATAACAACTACACATAACTTCTATATAAAAAATATTATTTATTTATTTATTTATTTATTTATTTATTTATTTATTTATTTATTTGTCAAACATCTACAGGATAGCAGGTATAAGTATGAACATGGTCGTGAACAAAGGAAATGAATATAAGTAAATGGGGACAGTAGAAAAGGGATGGTAGGCACGCTGGTGCACTTATGCACACCCCCTTTATGGACCTCTTAGGAATGGGGTGAGATCTACGGTAGATAGTTTAAGGTTGAAGCTGTGAAGGTTTGAGGAAGTAACAATGGAGTCAGATAGAGCATTCCAGGCATTGATCACTGTTGTTGAACAGCACAGTCGAGTTTGGAGCAGTTTACCTTGAGTTTGTATCGGTTGTTTGCCTGTTTATTATTGTGGTTGAAGCTGAAGTAGTAATTTACAGGTAGGACATTGTAGCAGACAATTTTGGGTACTATGTTTAGGTCCGACATCAGGCAGTGCAGTTCCAGATTATCCAAGCCCAAAATTTCAAGCCTGGTGGCATAAGGGATTCTATTGTGAGCAGAGAAGTGGAATACTCTTCTCGTAAAATACTTCTAGACCCGCTCGATCGTATTAATGTCTGATATATAGTGTGGATTCCAGGCAGATGAGCTGTATTCAAGAATTGGTCTGGCAACGGTTTTGTATGTCCTAGTTAGCAGTACAATGTTGCCGGAGAAGAAGCTTTTCAAAATTAGGTTAACAATTCTTAATGCTTTTTTGACAATGCTGTTATAGTGATCTCTGAGGCTTAGATCGTTATAACATGTTCCTGGAAATGTGAATGCATATCTCAAATGTACAGTTTTCTGCAGATTCAAAATAAGGAGAGAGAAGGAGAGAGTCTAAAGTAGAAATTTGGATGGGAATGCAGTGACAAATTATTTTTCTTGGCCTGACTTGTCACACTATCTAAATGTAAAATAAGGCTTATAAGAGATTACTTTTAACCTCCGGTAGGTTTGTTCTGTCTATTTAATTTTTTTTTAAAAAAAGAACCAAAAATAGGCTTAAAAGTTTGGCTTGTTCTTTCTGCTCACCCTGGTATCCACTTACCATAAATCATGCTTTATTAATCACACAGACTTGATGGTTCATGATTTACGCTAAGCCAAAAGAAATCATACACAATTGAGGTTTAGTAGTCCCAATACTCAGCTACTATATCTCTTTTCCTTTTCTTTTTAAACCCAGTATTTTATTTCTTAGCTAGTTCTTGTAGCATTCTAGATAGTTCTTTGTTTTTTTTGTCTTCCATAATCCTTTTTTTACCTCTGCTTTTCTCAGATTGATTTTTGAATTACTTTAGCTCATTTGCATTGTTTCCGCAGCCATTTTATTGTAAACTGCTTTATTTCTACACACTTCTCAATTGATAACACAAATCACAAACTTAATTTTGTGTCTCTGTAGGCTTCTGAGTCTTAGTAAAAAAATTTGCTCAGAGAATTTTAGAGCTGTGTTTCTTGATTAGACTGTCAATATTCCTGTGTTATCGTGCTGGTTAAGATAAGAGGTGGGTTGCTCTTGGTTTGGCCCGGATCGAGTGAACCAGTAGTAGTGGTGGCAGGAGGCTCCATCCACCTGCCTGGATGCTTCTGCACATGCACAGAAGCTTCTGTGCATGCGCAGAAGCATCTCACACACACAGGAGCATGGCAAAATCAGTAGTAAAAAAAATGGCAATCCACCACTGGTTAAGTTGAATGATGTTTCACGGACATAAATCCAGTATGATTTGTCCTTACATATAAAGCTCTACATGGCATAAGTTTAGGACATTTTTTGGCTCATGAGCCAAAAGTGGGGGAGCACAGGGGGGGTCATGCATTGGTGTGCCACACCCATAATGCTTTGTGCATGACCCCAGTGTGAATGCATGCATGACCAGCAAGATTTTTAAATATATAAATTCAGAATAAACATGAAATAAAAACTACATCATATAAAACCCTGACACACTAATAAATGTGAATTTGCAAAACCTTGAAATTGCCACTATCAATAACCAGAGTATAAATATGGTCATAGACATAAGTCAACCAAGAAAAAAGCATTTGTTGGTATTGTAAGAGAGATTTCTTTATGCAATCATAGTTTCATTTCTTTTTTTCTGATGTAGCCCCAGATGAAATAAAATGCATTATAGTTTGCATAGCCTAATATGGAAATTGGAATTAGGAAGGGCAAGAACGGACATTGGATTTGCAGATGGAAGGACCTCCAAAAATCTAGACAAATGGCTTAATCATTATTGGTTAGCAAATACTATCAAAGTTCTAAGTCATACTGACAAATAAAAAATAATAATTACTGATGGGACAATAACTAGTTTAGCTAAATAGCATATCAGTAATCAGCTGCTATGTAATTGCTTTATTGCTATTTATGGCAAACACTCAGAAAAATGAACACTGTAAGTTAAAAATGCAGGTTCTAAATGGCATTCTAGCCTCATACTTTTGATATCTACTATTATAATATGGGTATTTCAGAACCAGAGCTGTTGCTCACTGATCCCTTCATTATCCTGCATGTTTTAATAGAAGCAATGATACCCAACAAGTGTTGCTATAAAAGGCCTGGAGCTTACACATCCATTTATCTCCTTTTCAGGACTGCATTGCTCACATAGCTCCTATATTTGAAATCTGATGGGATGAGATTAATCCAGTGTTTCTCAATTTGGCAAATGGGAAATGAAGTCCACACATTTTCAAGTTGCCGATGTTGAGAAATATTGGACTAAACAGAGTGGACAATTCTGCATCAATCATCAAATCCAAAACCTAATTTTTCATCTTGTCTAATCATTGTCCTACAACTGGAAATCAAAACTATTATACAAATTATTCATTATGTACTTAAAACATTTTTCTTATTTATTGTTGGCTGTAATATCAACTTGTAATTGATTATCAAACTTTTGTTTTGTCATAAATATAATTATGTTAATACTAACACTTCCTAAATCATTTTTGTAGCTACATGTTAATGATCCAAAGAAAAATGTTAGTACTGGCATTTGGTTTAAAATTTTTACTCAAGTCCTAGGTAAAGGTAAGGGTAAAGGTTCCCCTCACACATATGTGCTAGTCATTCCCAACTCTAAGGGGCAGTGCTCATCTCTGTTTCAAAGACGAGAGCCAGTGCTGTCTAAAGACGTCTCAGTGGTCATGTGGCCAGCATGACTATATGCCGAAGGCGCACGGAATGCTGTTACCTTCCCACCAAAGGTGGTTCCTGTTTTTCTACTTGCATTTTTTACATGCTTAATGAACTGCTAGGTTGGCAGAAGCTGGGACAAGTAACGGGAGCTCACCCCATTATGTGGCACTAGGGATTCGAACCACCGAACTACCAACCTTTCTGATCAACAAGCTCAGCATCTTATCTACTCAAGTCCTACTTACACTTTTTGGAATACTTTTTAGGCTAGAAAATTTTGGTTCACCCTGGATGACTGCAGTCTGCAAGAAAAAGAATGACCCTAACTCTTAATTCAATATAGCTTTCAATGCTAAATCAAAAATTTCATTGGAATCAGTCTTTTAAAGGAAAATTGATATTTGGCTGTTCAGATGTTTAAGAGTATAATTTTTTGTGTGAACCATGAGGACAATGATTCTCTTATATCTATCACTCTATCAGGTCAATTTAAAGGAATCAATTTAAACTGTTTTTCTACTAATTGCCCATTAGCTGTAGTCTTGACAAGAAATTCTAGTTTAGAAATTAAGTATGAATGTTGTATGTGCTTCCTGAATATTAATGTAACTAGCAAAATACAAAAACAAATGAAGCTTCATTAAAGCAGTACTAATTAACATAAGAAAAAACTTATGCTAAGGTCTTATGTTCTATGATAGTTATACTTCGCTTATTAAAAATAGTTATAAGCAAAAAATTATGCATTACACTAACTGTTGTAGTCAGGATTGTCATATTGGAAGAGACAACTTCTGATTAATTTTCAAAAGAAGCATAAGCTTTTGTGATTTCTGGATTGACTCAGAAGATTTGGGGTGGATATCACTGTGATGTGCTTGTTTGCTTCTATTTCCGATTAGTGGTGATTACAGGTGAGAGATCATGCCCTCAGCCCTAATATATGGGCTGTTGCAGGATTTGGTTCTCTCTCTCCCTCCCTCCCTCCCTCCCTCTCTCTCTCTCTCTCTCTCTCTCTCTCTCCCTCCCTCCCTCCCTCCCTCCCTCCCTCTCTCTCTCCCCTCCTATTCAATATCTACATGAGGCCACTGGTGAGCTTTGCCCCCATGGGATGAAGCATCATCAGTAAACTGATGATACCCAATTATACATCTCTGACCTTGGCAATGCTATCAATGTCCTATCCTAGTGCCTGCAGGTGATAAGGATCTAGAAGGGGAATAATAGCCTTCAGCTGAACCCTGGCAAGATTAAGTGGTTTTATGTTCTGCCAGTTAGCAATAGCAATATAGCAATAGCAGTAGACTTATATACCACTTCATAGGCCTTTCAGGCCTCTCTAAGCGGTTTACAGAGAGTCAGCATATTGCCCCCAACAATGTGGGTCCTCATTTTACCCACCTCGGAAGGATGGAAGGCTGAGTCAACCCTGAGCCGGTGAGATTTGAACCGCTGACCTGCTGATCTAGCAGTAGCCTGCAGTGCTGCATTTAACCACTGCGCCAGTTCTAAAACCATGCTATCTTTGATGCCAGATGGGTTTGCATTGTTCCAAGCAGGCTTAATGCAGAATTTGGGGGTCTTCCTAGATTCATGACTCCTGCTTAAGGAACATGTGGCTACTGTGACTAAGAGAGCTTTGCATAACTTTGTGTTGTGCACCAGTTGTACCCATTCCTTAACCAGGGATCCCTGTTTGCAGTCACTCATGACCTAGCCACCTCCTGATTGTATTACTGTAATGTACTCTATATGGGGCTGCCCTTAAAGCTTCAGCCAGCCAATGCAGCACCATAGACAGCTACATGTGTCTTTAGAGAATCATGTTATATCTCTGTTCTGTGAGCTGCATTGGCTGCCATTTTGCTTCTGGGTCCAATTCAAGGTGCCAATTTTGACCTTTAAAGCTCTTTGTGGCATGGTGCTGGGCTGAGTTATTTTAGGGTCTGCCTCTTTCCAACTATAGCTGCCCATTCCATATGATCTGGCAGAATTCAGCTAGGGAGCTACTCTGGCCGTGCACTGTTTGACACGGCACTCTCATTATGGACATCTTCTCCTTCTCCTCTGGATTACTGTTTTACTGTTGATTCTTTGAAAGTCCTTCAAAACCTAGTTATACCATCAGACCTTGGGACCCCAGGAGACTTGTAATGTACTGAGGTTGTTTTTGTTTTCTTGTTAACATATGTTGATCTTTCTTAGCCATTGCTATTTTTAATTTTTCTGATACTTGTTTTTATATATGTTAATTGTTTTATAGCCTTGTTCATTTTTTTTGTGTGAGATGAGTAGTCACATAAATTTTAGATACATAAATAAATAACTAATTCTTAAAACCTATGGTGGAAAACCTATGGTGGAAAAATTATGCTGATTTACAAGACAGCCACCAATTCCAAGAGTGATCAAGTCAACATCGAAGGGCTATTCGGCATCAGTGATCAAGTCCCACACAGTTTTGGGATAGATATTGTGTGAATATAGAGATCCTTAGTTTTTCCATTGATCCATTTTCATTACTGTCAAGGTATCATTCTGAGCAAATTTTTGATATTTTTATTCAATCACAAATCTAGTTCCAATGTACTGTATTTATGATACTAGATGAACTCTGAATCTGTAGGGGTACCATCTGTTATTTCCACAATGCCATATTCATCAGAATTAGAGGTAATTCAGTGAGTTAATCCTATATACTACTACCAGCTCCCAATAGTCGGCTTCACTGAATTCAGATAAAGGCACACCTTAAAAAAAAAAACCACCCATCCTTCAGCCAAGCCAACAGAAATTTGGCATAAAAGATGCTATTACTGCTACATATTTCATTTCTTTCTGTCAAGTTACAGATTACTTTTTTTAACGTTTTTAATGAATCATAGCTTGAAACCCCCCAACCATACACACACACTAACCCCTACCTATATTTGGGGCAGATTTGTGATCATTAAAAACTCATGATGATCAGAAATAAGACAGGCATTAAACCTTTCCGAATATCTGTAAAGAAATGAGCCTTTATTCTGAAATGATATTGTAGTTGCTTGAACTAATTGCCAGAGGTTTTGCCCCTCCCTACAGCTACTTAAATCTAGCATTACATTGCAATTGTCCTCCCTCTTTAATAATTCTAATATCATTAATAACTGTTTCCTGTTGCTGGATGGTTGCTCAGGGCAATTCTTATTTTTGTTTTGTAATATTTGCAGTTTGGGTTCTGCAGTCCTATCTACACACTATTGCAAAATTAAATGAAGTAGGCTGTTGTTTTTTTATCACGCTGCTGGGTAATTCTGTCCACTTCATCTACAATTTTTGTATGGTGCTGTGGGAGTTGACCTCTGTAAATGAAAGATTATTTTAGCTTCAGTATACGGAATATGACATGGGGGCATCCTCTTTCAGCCTATACCTGCTGACGGTAAGAGAGAAAAACATTACCCCCCTTTTTTTTGGAAGAGATCACAGATTGGAATAATAGCATCTAGTGTTTTCCCTTTTGTTTTGCTAAAAAAAGAGGTGGTTAAACAGAGTTGATTTTATAGACTGCTGTTGTTATCATAGAAAAATTGTTGCTGTACAATTTTCTCCATTAACTACTATTACAGGTAGTATAGTCGGAGTATACAGTATTACTGGGAGATTCTATTATAGGTTTCTTCTAATAAGCTAAAATTATTTCTAAACCCTGCAGACATCTATGTTAAAATATAATAGGCACTGAATGTTTTCAGTTTAGCTTGATGACATCAACCATTTTCATTTAATATGATTGTTGCTGCAAAACATGATGTTTTCCTAACAATAATTAGTGTCGGATTAAGAATGGATAATCATCTATACAAGTGAATAAACCTGAGAAGAGTGATAGCAGACAGCTAATAACTATTCAATGTTTACTTCACCCATTTTTCTTCGTTATCTTGAGTTTCTCTTATTCATTTTTCCTCATTAGCAAACAATGCTATATATTCCAGAGAAGCTCTGCTTTGCTTGAAATGGAGCCTTTACTGAATTGTTCTGTGTCTGGCCTTGTAGCATAGAAGAAAAAAGGCTATTACAACAATCCTCCAGTTGGACATTTATAGCGGATAAAATGATACCTTGGAGAATATTGGAGCACATATTTTCCTAAATTCTCTAAATTTTATTTCAATTACTTTAAATCCAGTTGTAAAGGTTATGCAGACAGCTGTTGCTGCTCCTTAATTTTACAGTTATTCCTGTTATGTATTAGGATAGATAGGAAATATAGTTCTTCATGTGTTTCATTTCCTATGTATCTATGTAAGTAAAATAAACAGTTTGGGTTGGGTCCAGATTTAGTCCTAGAAGATCCACTGAAATGACTGGAGAAGTTAGCTGTAATGAAATTAAGCCTCATTGATTTCACTAGGTCTCCTTTGAATAGGATTATGAAACTTCAGAGTCCTGCGAAAAAATCAGGTGGAACAATGGCTGATGACCTCTTTCTATCAGTCCACCATAGCAATTAGCAATAGCAGTTAAGACTTATATACCGCTTCATAGGGCTTTCAGCCCTCTCTAAGCGGTTTACAGAGTCAGCATATCGCCCCCAACAACAATCCGGGTCCTCATTTTACCCACCTCGGAAGGATGGAAGGCTGAGTCAACCTTGAGCCGGTGAGATTTGAACAGCCGAACTGCAGAACTGCAGCCAGCTGAAGTGCAGTGCTGCATTTAACCACTGCGCCACCTCGGCTCTCTACCATAGAAAGTGTCCTCATATATTGTATTACAGTATGGTATGCTGATTTAACAGCTGCGGACAGGAAGGCATTACAGAGAGTGATCAATTCGGCACAAGAGGTTGCCCTCTGACACCACCTGTGGTGCCCTCTGACACCACTGGATGACATCGCCAGATCTCGCTGCTTTAGCAGAGTAAGAAAGATACTCAGAGATGATTCACACCCTGGTCAGTGTCTCTTTGCACTTCTACCATCAGGCAGAAGGCATCAAAGTATAGCCAGCCAAACAAACAGGTGTAAAGATAGTTTCTATCCTTGGGCTGTGAGACTTTTAAATACAACCACAGTCACTCCATGCACATGCTAGGTTTTTCTCTTTTTCTTTCTTTTTTCGTTTCTGTTATAATTTTGCACCAGTGAGGTTAAACCAATTTCGTTTTATTTAAGTACAATGACAATAAAGATTATACTTATACTTACTTATCACATTGTCATCACATAATGTATCTCGACTTTTTCCCCCTTTGCTAAACCAGGGGTGGGTGTAGCCAGCATGTGACGTATCCAACTCATGGGCCGTGAGTTTGACACCCCTAAGTTAGATGATATCCTCATTCATAATGATAATTAGGACTTTCCAACTTTCATTCTGAGTTAATTCCAAGATTATTTTCACACATACTGATACCAGGTCAGTTTTAATTTTTTATACTTATTTTAACAGTTGTAAGCCACCCAGAGTCATGGGGCAGAGAGATGGCTGGTACATAAATTTATTTAATAAAGAAATAAGGTTACATATCTAATAGTAGTTGTCTATGTTCAACTTTTCCCTTTTTCAACCCTTAGATAGTTGCCTTCCTTCAATCATTTAACACATCACAAATTCTCCAGGATTTCTCATAAACGCTCAGGCATACCAGTTGCAAGTTAACTACACAGCTTTTTCATCTCTTCATGATTAGCAAAATAAGTTATTTCATGCACACTTGTTTAATTTGAACAGACTGACTGCAGCAGAATTTTATTTTTTCTCAGGAAAAGAAAATGATAAATTTCAGTTCAGAATTGTTTAATTTCATTTAGCCCAGCTGAATACAGAAACTGTTCAAAGCTATTTAAGGCAAATAATAAAATCTACTTATCTTAAGCCCTCCTTTTATGTTATAGGTCACCGTCTACACATTTTACAGATTCATATTAGCCAATGTCTAACACAAGTCCTTCTGCTGCATGAACATTTGTGCATATCTATATGCATTAATGTACATGGATTTTATATGTGCTTGTTATAATTTGCTGTTTTATGAACAGTATACATAATACTAGAATAATAGTATTGCATATTTTGTCCTAATCAGTGGTGGGTTGCCAATTTTTTTACTACTGATTCGAACGTGCTCCCGTGCGTACTTGCTCCCGTGCGTGATGCTTCTGCGCAGAAGCATGCGGGTGGGTGGAACCTCCCACTGCTGATTCTACCGGTTTGTCCGATCCAGGCCGAACCAGAAGCAACCCACCTCTGGTCCTAATATATAATTTTCCATTATACACATATCTGTATGGCTTTGTCCTGGAGTTAAATATTCAGTTTTCAGCCTTCATATACCCTGGCCCTTTTTCAAATTAAGACATATGTATGGGAGGTCTGATAAGTAGAAAAAAAAATGCTCTGCAAATAATAGAACCTAGTTAGTCATGTAATACTGGATGCTGTGACAGGATTATTTTTGCAATTATTTTTTATAAAATGCCCACCCAAATTGTGAAACATAAGTGATATGAGACATAATTAAAGGTCAAAATGGATTACATGAATGAACTTGCTTAATATGAAAGGAATTATGTTATGTTTTCAGGACAATGATTCTAAATTCCCTCTCATTGATTACACATATTTCACAGTCTGAAAATATTTAATTCACTTCTTTATCAGAGTACGTATAATGGTTGCTGGGGCTATTTTTTCCTTTGACTGAAGTCATCCCGTTATTTAGGATGAAAGAAGAGGTAGAATGATGTGTGTTTCCAATAATACATGGATACTTTCAAAATTATAAAATAAATTGTTCTCTATTCAAGACTGATTATCTTTTCTAACTACTTCTAAATAAACACAATCAAATTATGATGTATAAACTTATCATAACAGTAAACAAATGCTTGAAAACAAGGCAACCAATAAAGATACAAAGGAAAAAAAAAGAAAATTTCTATTTTAAATAAATGTATAGGTAGTCATCATCTTATGACCACAATTGAGACTGTAATTTTAATTGCTAAGCAAGTGAGTTGCACCCAATTTCATGGTGTTTATTGCTGTGGTCATTAAGCAAATCATCATGGTCATTAAGTGAATTGTGTGGTTAAGTGAATTTTTATTTTTCCATTGACTTTGCTTGTTGGAAGCTAACTGAGAAGGTCACAAATAGAGGTCACATAACCCTGGGATACTTGAACTCTCATAAATACATGCCAGTTGGCAAGTGTTCAAATTTTGATCAAATGACCTTAAGGACACAGCAATAGTTGTAAGTGGAGGACAGCTGTAAGTATGAGGATTGGACTTTTTTCAGCATCATCATAACTTTGAATGTTTGGTAAATGAATAGTCATAAATTGAGGACTACCTGTATGATGGGTAATCAGAGGGATTACCCAGAGCCACTTTTAATTCAGTCTGTAGCCTTTCAACATTCCTTAGCCTTTTTTGGATTGAATGTAATTTTATAGCCAGTTACTTTTTCACTGAAGGGACTAGGGCAGAGATGGCTAATCTTTTTGTTGTCACATGCCGAAAGTGTGCGCACGCCTACACGCATATTGCAATGCGTGCACAATCCCCCCTGGCATGCCTCGACCACTGTGCATGCGTGTGCAACTCCCAACACTCCCCTGTTCCATCATGTGCACGTGACCCTCCCCCATGCTTTCCCCTCCCTCCGTGCATGCATGAGCAACCGCCCATGCCCTGTTTTGGGTCTTATAGGCCTCCCCGCAGCATCCTGGGAGCAAAAACAGGTGGCAAGGGGGCATGCCACCCCCCACGCATGCACGTGTCTCCTGCATGTGTCCCATGCCCCCCTCACATGTGCAGCAGTGCCCTGAAAATCAGCTGGCCAGTGGGAGCTGAACACACATGCATGATGGAGCTGAGCCGTGCCATAGGTTCACCATCACAGGACTTGGGGTAAATATTATTAACATGTAGTCTGTTTTATACTGTTTTCTGTCTGAAGTGTGGCTTTGCTCAAGGCTGTAATAGGGCTCAATTAGTTTCTCTCCCCCAGATGAATGAAGCAGTCCTCAGAAGGATTAGGATACATGAAATGCAACCTTTTTTTCTGGCCAAAAGACTCAGCCCATTGAAAACCTGTCTGTAGAAACTTTTGACATTGGCTTCAGGTGAGATTAGCTCTCAGCCACTAACTAGTTATTCCCTGCCATTTCTTTCCTAAAGAAAATGAAACGACTAAAACTATGGTTTCACAGGTAAAAGAATATCCACTGGTGGGAAAGAGAAGGATAAAACTTACCCTTGTAGAAGTCTGCAAGTATGCTAAGTAACACTATGACCTTTATCAGATTCTATGGATTGTATAGCTTCTGCTGCATTCTGTACTGCAAATGAATAAGGTGAGCCTAGAGGACAAAGTGTGCTCTTCATCTGCTTTTCTATATTAAAAATCTTTTTCGGAAAACTTAATCCTTGTGATTCCCTGGAGCCTTTTCAAGCATTTGACAGGTAATCTGGAGTTTTGTTTTGTTTTGGGATTAGTTCATTTTTCTTCCTGAAGGCAGTAATTCAAAAATATTGTGTTTGGAGATCAGCTAACTTTAACACTAAATGTTTGATCATCTTATATGTCTGTCTGTCTGTCTGTCTGTCTGTCTGTCTTGTCCGTCTGCTTGCCTGCCTGCCTGCCTGCCTACCTACCTACCTACCTACCTACCTACCTACCTACCTACCTATCTATCATCTATTTATCATCTATCTATCTATCATCTATCTATCTATCTATCTATCTATCTATCATCTATCTATCTATCTATCTATCTATCTATCGTCTATCTATTTATCTATAATGTATATTTGCTGTATATCTATATATCTATATACAATGTAATGTACATTTTCTGTATTTCAAGGTAAGGTAATTATTTACAAACAAATCTAGCAAAGACTACAATTATGGTAAGCTGGAACTCAGAACACAATTATGGTAGGCTGGAAAACATAAACCAGTGAAACACGCTAGTCACACACAGACCTCACTATCATAGCATTGGGCCAGCATTTTCAGTTCTCATTAACAGATTATTGTTCTGCACATTAACATGTTACATTTCCTCTTTTATTCTTATTTCTGTTCATTTTCTGTAGTGAAGTCTCAACTGAATAAAAGATAAATAGTTAATAAAGAATAGTTGGAGCAAGCAAATTACGACAGCTATTGACCAATTTAGGTCAGTTTGAAAGATGTTTCCAATTTTGCTAGTTTTTCTAGTTATGCCTTTCCCTCATATCTTATAGAATCATTTGTCAGTCTGTGCCTAAAGGTACCTATCGCTCTAGAATTAACTTTCAGGGAACAGAATTAAAAGAATTCTACTAATGGCAATTCTCTGATCTTTTGTTTGTAGGATATAAACTCTAATCATGGTCAATCGTTTATTAACCCTAAGTAATACATTCATTCTGAATTTAGATATACATTTTTGGAATGGAAAGAGCTATGCTAGCAGAGCTAGATTTAGGCATAAACCAAGCAAGCTACAGTTTAGGGTTTCTCAGATCTTTTACAGGTAGTCCTCGGCTTACAACAGTTCATTTAGTGACCGTTCAAAGTTACAACAGTACTGAAAAAAATGACAGTTTTTCACAGTTATGATCTTTATAACATCCCCATGATCACGTGATCAAAATTCAGATGTTTGGCAACTGGTTCATAGTTATGACCATAACTGTCTACCAAGGTCATGTGATAGCAATAGGAATAGCACTTAGATTTATATATTGCTTTACAGTGCTTTACAGCCATCTCTAAGCAGTTTTGCAGAGTCAGCATATTCCCCCAACAATTTGGGTCTTCATTTTACCCACCTTGGAAGGGTGGAAGGCTGACTCAACCTTGAGCCTGGTGAGATTCAATATGCCAAATTGCAGGCAGCCAGAAGTCAGCAGAAGAAGTCTGCAGTACTCCACTCTAACCAGTGCACCATCTTTTGCAACCTTCTGACCAGCAAAATTAATGGGGAAGCCAAATTCACCTTAGAACCAGATTACTAATTTATCAACTGTGTGTGTGTGTGTGTGTGTTTTATTTTTTTTATTTGTGCTGATAAATAAATAAAGGAAGACTAGTATAAATCTATTTCAAGCTATTTAGCTCTCATCAGCAAGCCATATATATATAGTGTCACAACCCCTGGTAAGCCCCAATTATGGGAGAAAGCTAACTGCTTCCATCATCTGTCAATTTGCTCGTCACAAGAGTCCATCACGACAGAAACCCAATATTTTTACTGTTGCCTTTGTTATATTTGTGTGTTTTTTTTAATTTGTGCTGATAAATAAATAAAGGGAATATATATATGTTGTATTTGTGCTGATAAATAAATAAAATAAATATCTGTCTATCGGCTCGGCTCATCACAAGAGACTATCCAGACAGAAACCCAATATTTTTACTGTACCCTTTGTTACTTTTGTGTTGTATTTGTGTCTCTTGTGACAAGCCAATAGACAGAGATAGGAAGCAGTAGGCTTCCTCCCATATTTGGGCATACCATGGGTTGTGACACTAAATACATACCAATTTCCCTGGCTCAGCTGATAAAGGAGGAGAACCTTGTGGCCAGGTTGGGTGGCCCTTAATATGCTGAAAACTATAAATTTCATATTAGCTTGACATTTAGCTCTAATGCACTTGACTTCGAACTTCCTCATAAGTATTGCAAATATTAGTGGAACATATCACAAGTTACTGCACAAGGATGACACAGGAAATGAATATGGGTGTAAGATACTGAAAATAGCAATATCACACTAATGTAGGAATCGCCTCAGCATTTTTCTCATGCTGTTATTAAGACTTTGTAGAATCATTTCTGCTTCTGTACTTTTCCAAAATGTACTTCCGTGTCCTAAGCAGAATACGCCTATTGTAACACCTCTTGATTGATGAAGTTTGATTAAAGGTATAAAATCACTGCCCAGGGCGTAACCCAGGCAGTTCAGATTTTGGTGTGCTAACACGCTGAACTCGATGCATCAATAAACCTGTTTCTCTCGCACCTTCGTGGTCTCGAGTCCTGGTCTTTCATAAGTAGATTGATCAAGAAACTTTCAATCTGCTGCTACAACACAACTGCCTAATATGTAATACAGCCCAGGTTCGAATCCCAGTAAGGGTATGGCTAGCTGATGAGAGCTAAATAGCTTGAAATAGATCTATACTAGTCTCCCTTTATTTATGTATCAGCACAAATGCAACACAAATGTAACAAAGGCAACAGTAAAAATATTGGGTTTCTGTCTGGATGGTCTCTTGAGATGAGCCAATAGACAGAGATAGGAAGCAGTAGGCTTCCTCTCATATTTGGGCATACCAGGGGTTGTGACACTAAATACATACATACATAGATAACATACATACATACATACACACACACACACACACACACACACACACACACACTCAAAATACGTATAGACTATTTTGACAAAATAAAATCTATGTAATTAGAATGTGCAATTTTCTTAAGAGCAAAAATTATCACTGTATTTTTTTTTTATCAATTTTGAAAATGTTATCAATTTTATCAAATCAAGAGAGAAGATTCCACTAAATGTTAAGTTAAGAGGAAGGGTTTTGTAAAGAATCTAAACTGCTCCCCAAAACAGAGAAGCATGATAAATACATAGTGTCATTGCCTACTCTTAAGTAAAAATCCTTGAGTAGAGCTTGACTCTTGGGGACTCCATAGACTTGAAATATTATGGAAACACATTTTAACAGAATCCCTTCCCAGTGATATGTTGTAACTTGCATCTCATAACTTGGCATAAACATTTGAGGGTCTGAGAGACAATGATAGTTGTGTCTTCTGAGGCTGAAGTAGGAGAGGTAAATTGCTGGAAGTGGAAAATATGTGCATATGATAGAAAAACAATGTTTGGTAAAGATGAAGTCAACATTTCACTTTTCAGGCACTACAGTGAACAGTGAAAAAAAGAAGAGACCTTATGAATATAATATAATATTCATTACTGTATGCCTTTTATATTGAAATAAGATTAACATAAACATTAATGTAGAATGTGTCATATACATTGTATTTTCATGTAAAACACACACAAAAAATATTATGAAGTTGGTAACTTAAATCAGATTTTTATTGGAATGTTTATAAGATGTATTTTCAGCAAGTCCAATTCCTGGGGAGAGTGTCTGTTTGTATGTATGTATGTATGTATGTATGTATGTATGTATGTATGTATACATACACACACACACACACACACACATGCTATTCATATGAAAGCTTCATAAAGTTGTATCACATGCAAAATGGCTTAAATATACCAGTATATTATGCGTTATAGTTGAGGTTTTCGCCTGTTGGAAAATTGCTATTAGCAAAGAATAATAGAACAATTACACATGCTGTCCAATGGTACAATTACAAAGGTGATGATTGCCAGTGTGCATGACTTGGAGAGTGATATGGTACATATCTTTCATTCATCGTTAGTGAAAGAACATTTCATGTAAGGAATTATGCTAAACAAAACAATAGTCAGTAATGTAAACATAATGGTTCAGAACCTGAACAGTTCCATCCTGGAAATGTGTTTATACAAGGTTATTTTTACTAGTGGATTGCTCGTTATATCTCACCTTTGTTTCTGAAGAAAATATTTTTGTTCCATAAGAATAAGAAATAATATGTTTCAATAATTATGAAAAATTACTAATTTGCTGTCCAAATCAGTCAAGATAGAAAAGAATCTCAACAATAGACCATTTTTAAAATAAAATCCAGGATTAATTTCTATTTTTCTCCACTGCAGCCAAGTACAAATTAAAATGTATCTTCTAATAGGAGTCGGGTGTAATATAATTTTCCATTTGAGTTCATGATCTCATTGGGAAATTTATGCTTCTGCACCTGCCCCAGAAACAAATGAGAGAGAATTAGAGCTTATTTCTTTGAATCTCAGGTAAACTGTTCCTTTGCTAAATATACATTTTCATTTTAAATATAATCAAGTCTATGAAGTTGGTATTTTTTAAAAAAAAATGTTTAAAAATCTTTATGAGATACATAAAGCTCTTGGTTAGAGGCCCCCTCTATTTGAAGGTCTCACATTCAACATCTAGCACTGAAAAATATAGTGAGTTATTGAATTATTGTCTGAAGCCTTTAAAAACTAAATCCTCAGAGCAGATTTAATTTATTTAATTTATTTGGCCGCTTATTATATATGCATAATTCTGAGAAGGTAACAGTTAAAAATAGAAAAATATATAGTAAAAACAATAGTTTAAAATAATACAGATAAGCTAACATTGCTACTGAAAGTCTCAAACATATATTTCTATGAATTCATAAGTTCATATATATGTTGTGCCTAGTTTATGATATTATAGAATTGTTATGAAATATTGTAGCATCATTTAAAGATGTATAAAGATTAAACTTTGATCTAGAAGATATAATAAAATGTATGTACTTATTATTTAATTTTATTGCTTTTAAAATAATAACAGAAAAAAGAAAAATCTAAAGGAACAAAATAAAAAGGTACATACAGTAAAAATCTTGCAGGCAATTCAACAAAGTTCATATTCTTGGTTTTTTTCCCCAAGTATGTAGTGTAAACATAAGTTCAATCATGAATGACTGGAAACAACCATTTAATTTTAGAATCAGGAATGATGGAATGGAATAGCAAGATTTAGTTTTTGGATAAAAGAGCATTTATTAAAGCCTTATGCATATAAAAATATTGATTTGGCAGAGGAAGAAACTGGCTTTAAAAGATTAGTAAGTATATATCTGCTGTTCCACCTGCCTGAACCAATTCAGAAAAATCAGACTTCATTTCCCTGAATATTGAAATGATTAAAGCTGGTTTAACATCTTTACAAGATTCTTAAAGTTTTTTTTCTATCCCTTATTATTTTCTTTCCTGGGAAAAACCAATCTGTTATATTCTTTTTTTCTAGATCCTCTCCATCATCCATGGTTTGGAAGACATTACCTGCAAACACTGCCTAATTCCTTGCTTTCTGATGAACTCTAAATTTGTTCTGTGTTCCATGGTGCATTTTTATGATGCAAAATGCATCATGAGGTGTTCTTCACTTGGATAAATTGCAACACCTCTGTATTTGTCAAAAGAGACATGCACAGCCCTAAGGTGGATATATCTGGTTTGATCAACTGAAGAAAGCAACCTGGACTTTTTCTCAAAGGTAAGATCAGCTATGACAACTGACAAACTGTGAAAATAAAATTGTCATGATTTAAAATCAATGGCTGGATAAGACTAAATCATATTAGTTCAAGAATCTTCACGTTACTTAAAATATCAAAAGTAAAATTCTGTTGAATGGCCATTTTTAACATTTTTTCTGGGGCCCAATAGTCAAAACAATATATTTTGATGAATTAATTTCAATGTTAAGCGTTGATCAATTTTACATTTAGGAAACATTAGGCCTGTTTCATTTGCAAAATTGTACATTGCAAAACTTTATTTTATTTTGATATGAAACTAATGCTAACCTTTATTTTATTTATTTAATTCTTTATAATATTGAATTGCTGGTTTTGCTTCAAGTACTCCATCACTTAAGGAGATCTCTTAGAATTGCAGGCACCACTTAGACTGCTAAAGCATCTGAGCTATACTGATTCGTCAATGTGTCTGAATGGTTTTCAGTTCTCTTTCTCTTAAGCTTTCAAAGAGTTACAGATGTTATATTATGCATGCCCCCATGAATAGAGATTATATGACTTCCACTACCATCTGTATTAGGAGAAAGAAATATATCTTATGTTAAAACAGTTTATATCCTATGTACTATTTTCAGTTAACATGGATCACCAGGAGAGCAGTTTTGTCCTATTTGGATTCGTCAGTGATTTTACTGAGATATGGTTCTAGGGGGTTCAAATGTTCTACCATGAATTGAACTCCTTTGCATTTTAAACTAGACATGGGGCATTAATGTAAGGAGCTATCTAGCTAGTTCAGAGAGTTGCTACATTTTAACTTTAGCTGCTATAAATATTTGGCATGAATCATATGTGGGGTAGTTAGTATTTTTTTTCTCATCTGTATAAAATTAAAATCTCCTTTTATCTTTTTCTTTTTTTACTGAGTTGATAGCAAGAGTAGATTTGAGAATAAATGCATCCAGAGATTTCATATTGTAGGACCAAATTTCCTGGCAGGATTACCTCATGTTCTTGAAATGTAAGCTTGCAATATCTCAAGTTTAAAAACAGCTGGCAATAAAAAGATTTCTTGAATAGCTTCTTCCGTGTAAATTAGCAAAGGCTTTTGTTTCTCTGCATCTAGAGGTAATTTGATTATTTTTAGTTGTTTCTGGTAATATGCCTATACAGTTTAAATATTTGAGTTTGCAGACATATTATATGAGTTCATCATGAACTTGCTCTTTTTCCCTAAGGTCTTAATTGTCATTTTATAAGAAAAAATAATAATTCTCTTCCATGCTTACAAATCGTTATTAAATTGAAGAGCTTGAAATCTCATAATTTTAAGATTGCCATGAAATGCCATTTTCAGAACTTGTCTATTTATTTTCCATCTGTTTAGAGATTCACTGAAGATTCACTATTTATTCAGAGCACATTATTTCTTGTTGCTGGGATAGGAGTATATCAGGATTCAATGTAGCAGACACAGGAATCATTCTAGCCCAGGGGTTCAAACTCATGCCATCACGGCAGTGTCACGTGACGTATCGGGACTTTTCTCCCCTTTAAACCAAGCATGACTGTAGCCAGTATGTGATGCATGTGGCCCATGGGCCGGGAGTTTGACAGCCCTGTTCTGGACTCTTGTAGGGTAAGGCAAAGTTGCTCTTTTGTGTAGTATGGCAAGATTTGGGGACATAGTATTATATCCCAATATATAGTTGTATATGCCAGGTGTATATGTGAACCATGGGCTGTACAGAATAGTCCAACAGCATCTTTACCCAGTATATGAGTGGTAAAATAAAAAGAATTGAGGTTTATTGGTTGATTGCTAAGACTTCCAAGGTTTATACATTTACTGTATAAACCCCAGAGGCTCTAGGCATTATATGGAATTAAACCATGATATAAGGCATATAATTTAAAAATATAAAATTGGGAACCATAATAAACAATAAAGATGTGGATTTCCTTTAGCTTCTGTCAGGATTTCAAATAGCATCGAAAAGTAAATCAGAGTCCAAAGCAAAGTATTGCTCAAAGTTCCAATTTATTAAGAGAGCCATGTTGGCACATCTGGGAAAACCTAAATCTGAAAGCTTCCTGGTTTTCCTCATCCAGTTGAAAGTTCAAGATCTTGCCCCTACACCCACAAGTCCATGACATGGTTCAATCTCCCACTGCCATGCTGGCAGTTCTGCCCATCCAATTCCGGTCAGGTGCAGAGGTGCAGAGGTGCAGAGACAAAGGATGGCCTTGGCTTTCTAGAAAGAATTTTGATGTTATTATGACTCCTCACATCCTCTCTCCCATTTCCCCACAATAGAAAATGCATAGCAGAATAATAAAAAGTATGGCAGGTCAAAGATCCAAAAGAAAAGATGGCTGCAGACCTGACAGGCGGCCTCTCCTTAGAAGAAAAGTGTATCCTGAAAAGAGAATAATATGGGGGCCAACATGAGCATAACTAACAACCTCTCCCCCCCCAGGGGGGGCCCTTTGGCTTATTGGGAAATTTATCATGGAATTGCTTCACTAACTTATCAGCTTTTACATTCCAACTGTTCACCCATGTAGCTTCAGTTTGAATTTAAACCTTCTGAAGTATTGTGTCCAGCTAACTTGCTTTGGAGACAGTTTCCAAGGGCTTTTGAGAGCTTTGAGATTTTTATGGTCAGTCCAGACCTCGAATGGCATGGCCCCCCTCTAGGAAATGTCTCCAGACCACCTGACCACATAGGCTTCTTTCTCCCAAATGGCCCACCTTCTTTTAGTAGCGGTGATTTTTTTGGAGACATCAGTGCACGACAAGAGTTGTCCCTCTTTGTTTTTTTTGCAACAGCACTGCTCCTCAGCCACATCACTGGCATCAGCCTGGGTTATGAATTGCTGTTCTCAGTCGGGGTGTTGCAGGATGGGCTCCTTGGCAAAGAGCCATTTTAATTTCTGAAATGCTGTTTTACAATCCATTGTCCACCCAATAGGTTGGTTTGCCTTTGGTTTTGTGGGAGAAGGCCCTGTTTTTAACAGTTCAGGGCCACTTCTGCAAAAGCCAGGCTGAATAGCCTATAGAAGTTAGAAAATCCAAGGAAGCTTTGTAGCTGTTGGCGGTGCATGTGGGTTGTCAGTCTAGCACTGCTTTCACTTGCCTGGGAATTTTAGTGTCTGCTGCCGGGGCTGCAGGCTCTGGACGGTTTGCTTTAAGGGATTCGATGGTCCCTGGTTGCCTTCTGGCTTTACAGGGGGTAGCGGCCCAATGCCTAGGGTTAATTTTCAAATGCCGTCCTTCCATTTGTCCAACCATGCAAGCCCCAAGATGATTGATTCATTCATTTTTGGAGCAATGATGAATCTGAGAAGTTTATAGTGGCACCCTATCTGCAACTTCACTAAGTTGGTAATTAGCTTGGCGAGGGCCCCTGCAATTAGCATCCCATCCACCTGCTCAAACTGAATTGGATTGGCTAAGAATCTTGTGCATATGCACAACTGCCTCAACTTCCCCTTCTACCCCCATCTTGGGCACTATGTGTTTGGCTTTGAAGGCAAAAGGACAGATGGGTACACTTACCATTGGATCGTCTTTGCTGCTTTTTTCCTCCTCTGAACTGGGAGGGGTTTCCCCATCTGGGTCTCCTCAGGCTGGGGGGTCGGATCCTTCCATTTGTTGGGCAAGGCAACTCTTTTTTGGTGGTTTTCAGGGCCTTTTTTTGTCCCACTGGCGGCTTGGGTGTGTACTTGTGGGATTGGGGCCAGAGCCAAGCATTCCAATGCTCTGTGCCCATGTTGACCACACCGGTAACATTTTATTGCTCCGCAGACTTGGGACGAGGCGTTTTGCTTGCTTAGTTTGTGTTCGGTGGCACAAAGGTCTTCTAGCTGGCTTTTCGGTAGTGGAGTTTCAATGGGGTGAAGTTCATGATCCAGAATGACTGTGGTGTTGTACTTGGTCTGAGGGGTAATGAGATCATACCCCTGTCGTGGTCAGACCACTGCCTACTGAGGCTTGACTTCCGGAGGCCAAACCCCCACCGTAGGGAGGAGGAACCGACCAGGTGGTTCCGCCCCAGGCGACTTATGGACCCATTGAGGTTCCAGACGGAGCTTGGGGTCATTCCTGATACTCTCGCCCACAGTTCGGCGGAGACTCTGGTTGCCGCCTGGCACTCGGCGGCGTCGGAGTCTCTTGATCGGATTGCGCCACTACGGCCCCTCCGGGTCAGTGGATCCCGGAGGCCCCCTTGGTTTACCGAGGAGCTCCGGGAGAAGAAACGCCGGAGGAGATGCCTAGAGCACCAGTGGAGGTCCGATAAGTCCGAGGCGAACCGAGCACTTCTAACCACCTGCACCAAGGACTACGTCCGAGCATTAAGAACTGCCAAAAGATCATACATTTCTGCCTTGGTTGCGTCCGCCGAGTCACGCCCAGCCGCCCTGTTTAGGATAACCCGCTCCCTCCTTAACAGGAGGGATGCGGGAGACCCCTTGCAGGGTAGGGCTGAGGACTATGCTCAATTCTTGGCGGACAAAATAGCTCGGTTTCGGTCGGACTTGGACTCCACCGCAGTAGATCCAGCCAAGACACAGGAGGACCGCTTGGCAAATCATCTCTGGGTTGAGTTCCAGGATGTTGCCTCTGGGGATGTGGACAAGGCCATTCGAGCTGTAAGTGCCTCCACCTGTATTCTGGACCCGTGTCCCTCCTGGCTGGTTGCCAACAGCAGGGAGGTGACACATGGGTGGATCCAGGCGGTCGTGACCGCCTCCCTTCGGGAGGGGCACTTCCCCGCCGTACTTAAAACGGCGGTGGTGAGACCCCTCCTGAAGAAACCATCCTTGGATCCAGCCATTTTAAACAACTTTCGTCCTGTCTCCAACCTCCCCTTTATCGGGAAGGTTGTTGAGAAGGTGGTGGCCTTCCAGCTTCAACGGGCCTTGGAGGAAGCTAGTTATCTTGACCCCTTCCAGTCCGGCTTCAGACCTGGTTACAGCACAGAAACCGCTTTGGTCGCATTGACCGATGATCTCTGGAGGGCCAGAGATGGAGGCTATGCGTCCATCCTGGTTCTCCTTGACCTCTCAGCGGCTTTCGATACCATCGACCATGGTATCCTTCTGCGACGACTGCGGGAGGTGGGAGTGGGAGGCACTGTTTTACAGTGGTTCTCCTCCTACCTCTCGGACAGGTCGCAGTCGGTGTTGGTCGGGGGGCAGAGATCGTCCCTGAGGCCCCTAACATGTGGGGTGCCACAGGGTTCGGTCTTATCCCCCCTACTATTTAACATTTACATGAAACCGCTGGGCGAGATCATTCGGAGGCACGGGATAAAATACCACCAATATGCGGACGATACGCAACTGTATCTGTCCGCCCCGTGCCAACTCAATGAAGCGGTGGACGTGATGAACCAGGGTCTAGAGGCCGTTAGGAACTGGATGAGCGCTAACAAACTGGTACTCAACCCGGACAAGACCGAGTGGCTGTTGTGCTTCCCTCCCAATAATTTGGCTAATGTACCAACACTTAGGCTGGGGGGTCAAATTTTACACCCCTCAGATAGGGTCCGCAACTTAGGAGTCCTCCTGGACCCACAGCTGACTTTTGACCACCAGCTGTCAGCTGTGACCAGGGGGGCATTTGCCCAGGTTCGCCTGGTCCGCCAGTTGCGGCCCTACCTAGACCGGGAGGCTCTCACAACAGTCACTCGAGCCCTTGTGATCTCTAGGCTGGAATACTGCAATGGGCTCTACATGGGGTTGCCCTTGAAGTGCATCCGGCGACTACAGTTAGTCCAGAATGCAGCCGCGCGAGTGATAGTGGGCGCACCGCGGTTCGCCCACGTTACACCTGTCCTCCGCGAGCTGCACTGGCTACCTGTTGGTCTCCGGGTGCGCTTCAGGGTACTGATGACCACCTTTAAAGCACTCCATGGTAGTGGATCTGGGTACTTGAGAGACCGCCTCCTGCCGATTACCTCCCTTCGACCAATTCGATCGCACAGACTGGGCCTCCTCCGAATCCCGTCTGCCAGTCAATGCCGACTGGCGACCACACGGAGGAGAGCCTTTTCTGTTGCAGCTCCGACCCTGTGGAACGATCTCCCCGCTGAGATCCGTACCCTCACCACCGTCCAGACCTTCCGCGCAGCCCTCAAGATCTGGCTCTCCCAGCAGGCCTGGGGATAGGTTCCTAATTCACCCGCCCGAGTGTTTGATTGTTGAACGAAAGTTGTGTTTTACTATTTTTTTCTTTGTTCACATTTTGTTTTGTTTTTGATGTTGCACTTCCCTCCCTTGTGATTGTAAGCCGCCCTGAGTCCCCTCAGGGAAAAGGGCGGCCTATAAATTTTAATAAATTCAAATTCAAATTCAATTCAAATACCAATTCTGGATCAATTCTGGTGCCCCCCTTATGCTGCGTGCCTTTCTCAGTTCTGGATCTAGAGCATCTTTGAACGTATGCACAAGGAGCCATTCTGGCCAATTCCTTAGTTTTCCTTCTAAAGTCCCAAACTAATTATTTCATGGAACAGCCAGCCGATCACAATCCTTGGATCTGCTCTTCTGCTTCCACTCATTGGTCCACATTCTTAATTGGATTCGCTTCAGCTGAATGAACTGATCTTTTAATTCTCTTCATGGAGCTCTGCTATCCATTCGGCCACTTTCCCTCCACTTGGAAGGGTATTGATCCTCAAATTGATCAATGTGCGCCCATCCTCAATTTGGGAAATAGGGTAGCTTCCCAGGGGTCCCATCAAAAGTTACCTGAAATCGAGGGGACTCTGGAGCTGGCAGGGCTGGATTTGCATGGCTGCTTGGGTGGACGCTTGGGGCTGGAGCCCCCCTTGCAGCACTGCTCCCTGTGGCTGAGGTTGGGCAGGAAGCTGTTAAGGCATTGCAGCTGAGAGCTGCCCCTGTGGTGGCAGTTGGGCCAGAATCTGTTGAGGGATCACTCCCTGGGGTTGCCCTGGGCCAGATATCTGAAATGGTGCCATCTGCTGAGGTGGGGCTGACATCTATTGGTACTGTGTCCATCCATGGCCCAGGAAGAAAGCCTACCCCAGTGGGACTTGACTTGGAGGCTTAAACCCAAACATCAGTGACTGGCTAGAGGGCGAAATCCCCCACCTCCTCTGCTGTTGACTGGGTTGATTTCCCCATCCCAGTTTATGGGCTGTCTGCAGGGTGAAGGGGTGCTGCCATTAGTCTTATTCCAGTGGTGAGAGTTTGGGCTGACCCGCTTGTCACTGTATGGAAGGATCCTAAATCCCCACTCCATTGCATTGTGGAGTCTTGACCCGGGAAGGCGAATGTTAGCTGGGACATGGTCCAACTGGGTGGTTCTTAGCTAAGGCGAGGATTGATTCCACTCTGGTTAAGCTATCTGAATTGGTCTGGGAGGCTGGTCAGAGACTGTCTGCGTGAGGGTGGCTGGGATCCCCAATCATTGGAGTCCCCGGTTGCCATCTGCGTTGGTCCCCTCCACTCATGGTTCAAGTCTTATCCCACACACCCCTGTGGCTCCAACAGCAACTCCTTAAGGGAAGTAAATCCTGTGGCTTCATCTTGCAAAGTTAGGTTTGATTGCGAGGGATACCTAGGGACTGGCTCTTTGCACCTGGCTCCCAGCTGATGTTCCCTCTTGATGGCCTCTGTGGCTTCCACCATGGCTTTTGAAGGCATGTAGATGGTCTCAACATAGATAGGTGATCCGTCATCTGCTGCTTTCTCCATGGTCTTCTTATTTTCCTCCATCTTCCCTGAGTGTTTATGCCGCCTGGGCTCAGGTCATTGCTGGGGCTCAGGACCCTGGACAGCACCCTGAAATTTGTGGTAGCTGGTGAAATATTTTAATGGAGATTCAAGTTAATGTCAGTATTCCAAAAGTAAATCAGAGTTCAATGCAAAGTATTGCTCAAAGTTCCAATTTATTAAGAGAGTCATGTTGGCACATCTGGGAAAACCCAAATCTGAAAGCTTCCTGGTTTTCCCCAACCAGATGAAAGTTCAAGATCTTGCCCCCACACCCACAAATCCATCACATGGTCCAATCTCCCACTGTCATGCTGGTAGTTCCACCCATCCAATTCCAGTCAGGTGCAGAGTGCAGAAACAAAGGATGATCTTGGCTTTCTAGAAATAATTTTGTTGTTATTACATAGTATGTGACTTCTTACAATTCCCCCTCCCATTTTCCCACAATACAATACAATAGCAGAGTTGGAAGGGACCTTGGAGGTCTTTTAGTCCAACCCCCTGCCTAGGCAGGAAATCCTATACCATTTCAGACAAATGGCTATCCAACATCATCTTAAAGACTTCCAGTGTTGGGGCATTCACAACTTCTGGAGGCAAGCTGTTCCACTGATTGATTGTTCTAACTGTTAGGAAATTTCTCCTCAGTTCTAAGTTGCTTTTCTCCTTGATTAGTTTCCACCCATTGCTTCTTGTTCTACCCTCATGTGCCTTGGAGAATAGTTTGACTCCCTCTTCTTTGTGGCAAACCCTGAGATATTGGAACACTGCTATCATGTCTCCCCTAGTCCTTCTTTTCATTAAACTAGACACATACAGTTCCTGCAACCGTCCTTCATATGTTTTAGCCTCCAGTCCCCTAATCATCTTTGTTGCTCTTCTCTGCACTCTTTCTAGAGTCTCCACATCTTTTTTACATCGTAGCTACCAAAACTGAATGCAGTATTCCAAGTGTGGCCTTGCCAAGGCATTATGAAGTGGTACTAACACTTCACATGATCTTGATTCTATCCCTCTGTTTATGCACCTAGAACTGCGTTGGCTTTTTTGGCAGCTGCTTCACACTGCTGGCTCATATTTAAATGGTTGCCCACTAGGATTCCAAGATCCCTCTCACAGTTACTATTATTGAGCAAGGTACCACTTATACTATAGCTGTGAATTTTGTTTTTCTTGACTAAATGTAGAACCTTACTTTTTCACCATTGAATTTCATTTTGTTAGATAGTGCCCAAGTTTATCAAGATCCTTCTGTATCTTAAGCTTATCTTCTGGAGTGTTGGCTATTTCTGCCAGCTTGGTGTCATCTGCAAATTTGATGAGTTCCCCATTTATCCCCTCATCTGAATTATTGATGAAGAGGTTGAAGAGTACTGGGCCTAAAACAGAGCCTTGGGGTACTTTACTGCATACTTCCCTCCATGTAGATGCAGTTCGATTGAGTTCTACATGTTGAGTGTGGTTGGTCAGCCAGTTACGAATCCATCTGGTAGTGATGCTGTCTAACCCACATTTTTCTACTTTATCTAGTAGTAGCTTATGGTCTTCTTTATCAAATGCCTTGCTGAAGTCCAAGTAAATTATATCGACAGCATTCTCTGGTCCACTAATTTTGTCACTTTGTCAAAGAATGCAATAAGATTAGTCTAACATGATCTGTTTTTGACAAACCCATGTTGGATTTTGGCTATTACTTTGTTTACTTCTAGGTGTTCACTAATTTGTTGCTTGATTATCTTTTCCAGAATCTTCCCTGGTATTGAAGTTAGGCTGATAGGTCTATAGTTTTCTGGATCTATTTTTTTCCCTTTTTTGAAGATGGGAATCACACCAGCTCTTTTCCAGTCCTCTGGCAGTTCCCCAGGGCTCCAGGATCTCTGAAAGATATAGTTAAGCGGTTCTGAGATCTCGTCTGCCAGTTCCTTCAGAACCCTGGGATGTAATCCATCTGCTCCTGGTGATTTGAACTCATCTAGGGTAGACAGGTGCTCACCATTTTCTTCCCTATTTCAACTTCTGTTCCTAATGTGAATTTTGTGGTGCTGTTTTTGATAGGTTGGCTATTACTTTGTTTAGTTCTAGGTGTCCACTAATTTGTTGCTTGATTATCTTTTCCAGAATCTTCCCTGGTGATTTGAACTCATCTAGGGTAGACAGGTGCTCACTTACCATTTTCTTCCTTATTTCAACTTCTGTTCCTAATCTGATTTTTGTGCTGCTGTTTTTGATAGATTGGACGCTTTTTTTCCCTTTGTGTAAAGACAAATGCAAAAAATGAGTTAAATAGTTCTGCTTTCTCCCTGTTGCTTGTCACTGTCTTGTCACTTTCTCCCAGCAATGAACCAATTGTTTCCTTGACTTTTTTCTTGTTTTTAACATGTTGGAAGAAGCTTTTTTGTTATTTTTTACTTTTGTCGCAAACCTTTCTTCATTGTGAGCTTTAGCTTTCCTCACTTCATCTTTACAGGCTCAGGCTATTAGCTGATATTCTATAGAAATGCATAGCAGAATAATAGAAAGTATGGCAGGCCAAATACCCAAAAGAAAAGATGGCTGCAGCCCTGACAGCTGCTTAATCACAAAGGCCTTCTTAAAAAGCCAAATTTGCTTGTTCCTGGAGTTAAGGGACATTATTGTTCAAGGTGTAATTCTTTCAAAAGATGAAATAATTGTCTCTGTATCCATTTTCATACATTTGCCTATTATGTCTTCGTCTGTTAATATGGAACCTTCAATAGATATTCCCCATCTACTCAGATCTGGTGAATAGAATTACTTGGGTCATTTTTACAACACTCAGGCTACAAGCCATATAACTTATTCAATGGGTATGTGGCAGAGTTAAACTCATAAAGAATTATCTCTTCTTTATTGTCATGCATAGATTTCCAGTATTCCATATAACATCTCAAGACAGAGTTGCCTTGAACTGTGAGATGGGTGGTAAATAAATAAATTCATCATTTTTTGTCATTTCAATGGATTTTGTCCATACAGTTTCCCATTTTAGGTGAATATGAGATACTTTACCCATAAAATGTTTGATCAGACAAGTACAACAGACAATTACTTTCTAGTTCTGTCCTTCCATCTAATTATCTGAGATACTATTAATA
The DNA here is from genome assembly GCF_051295495.1 of Thamnophis sirtalis. Taxonomy (NCBI): domain Eukaryota; kingdom Metazoa; phylum Chordata; class Lepidosauria; order Squamata; family Natricidae; genus Thamnophis; species Thamnophis sirtalis. The sequence goes on along the minus strand of NW_028261386.1, from coordinate 66,532,594 downwards.
GAGCCCACAGTATTGACTTTCTGTAATTTATTATAGATTGAAATATTTTGGTGAGACTTTGGTGATATGGGTTTATGCCATTCATTATTGATGAGAGGATTTTTAATGTGTACTTAGGTTTGTTTTATTGTTTGCTATTTTACTTCTATACTGTGGAAATTTCATTAATTTTTTATGAATGTACATAAACCCTAAAATGGTCTTTTGATTGTGATGGACAAACAATTAAATACTTAAAATAGAATAACAGAATTGGAAGGGACCTTGAAGGTCTTCTAATCCAACCCCCTGCTTAGGCAGGAAACCCTGTACAATTTCAGACAAATTGTTGTCCAATTTCTTTTTAAAAACTTCCAGTGTTGGAATATTCACAATTTCTGGAGGCAAGGCGTTCCATCGATTAATTGTTCTGACAATTAATTTCTTCCTAGTTCTAGGTTGTTTATCTCCTTGTTTAATTTCCATCCATTGCTGCCCTCAGGTGCTTTGGAGAATAGCTTGACTCCCTCAAGCTATTCTCATATATATGTATGTATGTATGTATGTATGTATGTGCTATATATGTGCTATATATGCTATATATGCTATATATGACTATGCAGTCTCTGCTACTCAGACCTGTGGATATAAAATCCTTGTCAATATATAGATAGTAAAAACAAAACATTAAAATACTTCTTTGATATTGGAGAAGTAACATTTTCAGAAAACTGGAACAATAGCAATTTTTTTTACAAGCGCCAGAAACTTTGGAAAAAATAAAGTAGGTGTCATACATTGACAGCACATTTTCAGTCACTTGTTAAAATGAATTATGTATAAATAGGAGGAGGAAGATGTGTTTGATATGTTCACCACCTTTAGTTATTTGTAAAAGTAATAAAGAAAGGGTACCAATAAATAAAACTTCATTTACCCATAAAAACAAGTGTGGTGTATATAATTGAAAATAATATAGATTATTCAGACAATTATTATTTATTGCTAAAAAAACCCCTTTTTTTTCATTGCCATGGAGCTAGAAGTTTCTGTATTCTCAAGCATGTCTTAGTTTTTGCTTATGTAGGGGAGAGTAGGAAGATAAAAAAGCAATATTAAAAATAGAAGAAAATATTAGAGATTGGTAAAACAAGACACCATGAGATATTTTTGATGTTATCACGCATTGCATAAAGACAAGAAATATTTATTTTTATTTTTAAAAAGAAATAAATAAAAGAGAAGAAGCAAGGCTAAGAATACATATTTTCCAAAAGGATGTTATTTGAATCTGGAATATTATCAGGATCACTATTCTTCTATTTCTTAAAATTGAAAGTTTTATTTCTGTATTAATGCAAGCTTCTTTTAAATTGTTTTAGTATTGTATTATTATCAGTATTTAGTATCTGTTCCTTAAACAGATATGTGTTCATTTATTTCCCACTTTAGGATGAAGGATAGACCAGTTTATTTAACATCTTAACCATCTTATGTATTGTTTGAAAAGAAAAAATAATACATAAAATGCATTTCATTTATTCTATTTTCTTCCCATGGAATCTCTATTTGATACTCCAATTCTTTTATAATATGCCTGTAATATAATATGTCTGCAATCATAAGCAATAGATTTCAGGGTCAGATAGCTGTCTGCTCTCCCCTATTTCAGGATCCTTTAGACACATGTAACAAGCCTGCTGTAGCCTTCACTTACACAACCTTGTACTTATATTCCGCAGATGTCTGCTGTTACAGTTTAGTGACACTGTGAAACAATTACAGGATTCATGAAATTTGCTTGCCAGGGTGAAAGGGAACTCTTAAAAAAAGAAGTAGACACCAAAAATATGGCTATAGCACATCAATTCTTAAATTTTAGAGATCATAATTATTGAATATTCTGGGACACTGGTTTGCAGTTGACCAATTTAATAAGATTAATAATTATATAGAGAAATATACTTTTAGGCTATATAATTTAGAAAGTTGTAGGATTTCTGGTTTGCATGCCGTATTTTCTGCATTACTACAGAATTTGATTGGGAGTGATAGCAAGTAAATTTCAGTAGTAAACCTATAGCTAGATTTCAATTGACAGACCTAGTTTTTTAAGATGGATGTTTTATATTAAGGGATGCCAACTTAGCTAAATGTTCCCTTTTTTCACTTGAAGTTGCATATTTTGCTAATTTGGTATCAGAAAGAATGGCATTCATATTTTGGATCTATTTGTCTCCTGTGCCAGATTGATGGCAAGTATAAAATATTTGAAGCTATTTTATTTTATTTTAACACTGAAAAAAAAATCTAAGAAATCAACTAATGGATTTTATAAACTTTTCTTCTAATCCGTCCTCTTGATTGAAAGATATCCACACATATTACTCCTTCAAATGAAGGGGATGAATCTTGTGGAGACCATCTGGGATGAGTTTGACCCTGTGACCCCCGAGGGCATGGACAGGATTATGGGGAGACTCAGTGTTGCCACTTGTGTGCTGGACCCGTGTCCCTCTTGGTTAGTCTCGGCTTCCGGGGAGGTGACACGACGCTGGCTCCAGGCGATTAACAATGCTTTGTTGAGAGAGGGGTTCTTTCCCACCACCTCCTTAAGAAGCCTTCCCTGGACCCAGCTTCTTTAGCCAACTAACGTCCAGTCTCCAAGCTTCGTTATGTAGCGAAGGTTGTTGAGAGTGCAGTAGCACATCAGCTTCCCCAGTTCCTGGATGAAGCTGTCTACCTGAATCTATTTCAGTCGGGTTTCAGGCCCAGATACAGCATGGAGACGGCATTGGTCGCATTGGTCGATGATCTCTGGCGGGCCTGGGACAGGGGCTGCTCCTCTGTCTTGGTCCTATTAAACCTCTCAGCGGCTTTCGATACCATCAACCATGGTATCCTACTGCGACGACTCGGGGGGTTGGGAGTTGGGGCACCGTTTTACGGTGGTTTGCCTCCTACCTGTCGGATCAGTCACAGTTTGTGTTGACTGGAGGGCAGGGATCGACCCCGAGGCACATCACCTGTGGGGTGCCCCAGGGGTCAGTTCTCTCACCCCTCCTGTTCAACATATATATGAAACCATGGGTGAGATCATCCGTGGTTTGGGGGTACGGTATCATCAATATGCTGATGATACCCAACTTTTCATCGCTACCTCAAACCATCCAAACGATGCCCTCGACATGATGTCCCGATGCCTGGAGACTGTGCAGATCTGGATGGGGAGGAACAGGCTCAGGCTCAATCCCTCCATGACTGAGTGGCTGTGGTTTCCGTCATCCCGATTTGTGCATCTTGTTCCATCTTTGTTGATAGGGGGAGAAATTTTAGCCCTCTCAGAGCGGGCCCTCAATCTGGGCGTCCTCCTGGATATGTGGCTTAGTTTAGAAGAACACCTGACGGTCATGACCAGGGGGGGCTTTTACCAGGTTCACCTGGTACGTCAGTTGCGCCCCTTCCTGGATCAGGATGCTCTGTGCACAGTCACTCATGCCTTTGTCCTTTCTTGCTTGGACTACTGTAATGCTCTCTACATGGGGCTGCCCTTGAAGAGCACCCAGAGGCTTCAATTGGTCCAAAATGCGGCTGCGTGGGTTATCATGGGGGCACCTAGGTGCTCCCATGTTACACCCCTTTTAGGCGGCCTGCACTGGTTGCCGGTTGTCTTCCGGGTGCGATTCAGGGTACTAATTATGACCTTTAAAGCGCTCCATGGATTAGGCCCAGGATACCTGCGAGACCACCTACTGCCACCAGTAGCCTCCCACCATCCAGTGCGATCCCACAGAGTTGGCCTCCTCAGGTGCCGTTGGCCAAACAGTGTCGGCTAGCGACCCCAGGGGGAGAGCCTTCTCTGTGGGAGTGCCTTCCCTCTGGAATGAGCTGCCCCTGGAGCTTTGTATAATCCCCGAACTCCGGTCCTTCTGACCCGCCCTAAAAAGTTGGTGTCAGCTTCTGCTTTGCTGCTGCTTCAGCTGCCATGAAACGGGAAGGGGGGGGCGTGTATGTGGGAGGGTTTTAATTGATGTGCTGGAGGACTGCTGAAGGAATGTTCTAGGATGTACCAGTCGTTGGGGATTGCGCATGCGTACGTGTTTCCCGCCTGCATCAACGGCCTTCACATTCCATCTTGGCCTGTCTTTTTGAAGTTATCTCACACCTGACATTTGAAGGACTTATGATTGGACTGGAGCTTTGATCCTAAGGGGGGGGAACGGGCTTTGCTATATATCAATTGCTTTCGCGCCATATTATTCAGATTTTGCTTCACTACTGCTCGCTTACCATTTATAATTAGTAAAAGTACTTTGGATTTCCAACCCATGGAGTCTCTTGGTCTTCTTTCCTAATTATGGAATGGAGTGGGGCGTGACAAGAAGCAAAATCTGAAAATATCCCTTTCCAGGAGATTTACGTCTACCGAGAAGGGAAATAATGTCTTCTCAGACATTAATGGCATCTCAGAGAAGACCAGAGAGGAGGAAGGCGCCGTTGGAGGGACGGATTCCAGTGAACTGGGACCTCCCGACCTTTCTTTACACCAGCCCAGCCCGTCTGACCGACCTCTGCACGAAGATTTATTTCAACTGCAAATTTCCAGTCAGCCTGAGCCTTCCCCCCTACCCCGTTGGTCAACTTCAGTGGGGCAAAGAGAAATAGAGACAAGCTGGAATGCTGGACTCACCCAAAGACCACCTCAACAAACTTCGCTGGAGCCAGGTGCCGTGAGAAAACCTCAGGCGGGTGAGTTTCCTGAATATTGGAGCCAAAGGGGTGATGAAGGAGAATGGAGAAGTTATCAGCACCAGGGCCCCGTGAGAAAACCCCAGCGGAGTGAATTACCTGATTATTGGGGTCAAACATTTTTGGAGGAGAGAAGGGGGGAGGAGGAAAGAGACTGGAGAAGTTGGCAACGTCACCCACGCCAGGATTCTCCCCCACCCCCACCCCCCTCGGCCCGTGTCACCCCCTGCGGCTAGAGGTTTTGCTGACCAAAGGGGTCCTCCCCCCCAGGCTCCCCCCCGACGACATCGGATGGCTAAGATTCCTCCCTTGCCTGTGCGTTTTAATGGTACTTCAGCCAGCCTTCCCTCCTTTCTTATGCAAGTCTTTAATTACATGGAGATTTATGGCCGGGACTTTGAATCTGACACTTTAAGGGTCAGAATGGTTCTTTTATCTTTGGATGGTGAAGCGGCTACGTGGTCGACTGCTTTGCATATGTCTGGTTCTCCCCTCTTGGGGAATTTCAACCGTTTTATGGCGGCTTTCCGTCAACGTTTTGATGACCCGTTAACTGAGAAGCGGAACAAATTAAAGTTTTTAACCTTCGACCAAGACGATAGACCGGTCGCCCAATACATCCAGGAATTTCAATGTCTGTCTCAGTACATGAGAGGCTGGGGGGAGGATGCGCTTCTGGACAGATTTGCTGAAGGCTTAAACGCTGACATTTATCAACAATGTGTCAATCGTAACCTGCCGAGACGTTTAATCACTTGGTTTGAGCATGCTGCTGACGCCGAGCTTGACTTAATTCGTCTGCGTTATGCCACAGAAGAAAGAAGGAAGCGGAAGGAAAGGGCTGCCAAGTCCCTCCCCCCTCCTACTACTCAATCGCTTTCCAAACGCCGAGGCGACGCGAGAGAGCCCCCTTCTGGCTCCTCCAGACCTTTAACATGTTTTCGCTGTGGCAAGCTTGGGCATACCGCCCCCCTCTGTCGGGCGAAATCACCCCTCTCTGCCCAACCCCCTCCCAGACGTGAGGAGAAACCTGCAAGAGGCTCTGAAAAGAAAAAGAAGGAAACGGCTTTCACTGGAGAAACCAACCCCCCTCCTCTTGCCCAGCCACTGAGGGATGACGCGGATGCTAACTCCTCTTCTTCTGATGACTCTGATGACGACACTTCACCTCACTGGGTGAGTTCAAACAAGGGGCCCCTTCTTCTCCCTATTGAATTAAAAGTTCCTCCTGAGGGAACACCTGCCACCCTCCTAGCATTACTGGATTCCGGCTGTTCCCGGTCCATGATCAACCCAGCCATGGTTGAGAAATTAGGACTCAAATTGCGCACTTTGAAAACCCCTATTGTTTTTTGCCAGATAGACGGATCGGTTGCGGGGGGGGGGGGCGCCCATTTTTTTACTGAGCCTTTGGAAATGAAAATGGGTACCCACACTGAATTAATCTCTTTTGTGGTCGCACCTGGCATGGACAGACCACTTATTTTGGGCATCCCGTGGCTCCGGAAATGGAACCCTCACATAAATTGGCGGACAGGCCGCTTGCGTATTCGCTCCAAAGTGCCTCCAGTGGGGGAGGGCTCTCCAAACCAACCTAACGTCACTAACGTTCCTGAAGTAGCCGCTAGGGGGCAGGAGAGGATTGCTGGAGAGGAGAAAATTCCGAAAGAATATTTGGATCTTAAGGAAGTCTTCAGCGAGCAATCTTCGGACATTCTACCCCCCCACAGGCCTACTGATTGCTCCATTGACATTTTGCCCGGGGTCAAGCTCCCAAAACCCCGCATTTACTCCATGTCACCCAGGGAAATGGAGGAGATGCGTTCTTTCATTGACAAAAATTTGAAACGTGGTTTCATTGAACCGGCCCGACCCAAGGTGGCGGCCCCTGTGCTGTTTCGTGAGAAGAAAGATGGGTCTCTTCGTTTATGTTGTGACTTTCGCAATCTTAACGCAATCTGTACTCAGAACCTCTACCCACTCCCCTTGATGAAGGACTTGTTGGCGCAACTGGGGAAGGGCCGCATCTTCACAAAATTGGACCTGCGGGAAGCTTACTATAGAGTACGCATTAAGGAAGGGGACGAATGGAAGACCGCATTCAACTGCCCTCTTGGTTGTTTCCAGTTCCGGGTTATGCCTTTTGGCCTACAGGGGGCTCCTGCTGTATTCATGCAATTTATTAATGAGATCCTGCACAATCATCTCTACAAGGGCGTTATCGTATATCTGGACGATATCCTCATTTATACCCGCTCTTACGACCACCACGTCAATCTGGTGCGCACTGTTTTGAAAAAACTCCGTGCTGCCAACCTGTATGCCAAATTGTCTAAGTGCGAGTTTCACCAAACTACTATTGACTATCTGGGCTACCGTATCTCCCCTGATGGCGTTGAAATGGACCCTGAGAAAGTGAAGGCGGTCACTGAATGGGACGCTCCCAAAACTCGTAAACAATTGCAAAAATTTTTGGGTTTCGCTAATTTCTACCGTCAATTTATTCCCTCTTTTGCCGACATTGCTCTCCCTATTACTGATTTGCTCAAAACTAAAGGCGAACCGAAGCCTAAACCCAATAAGCCTTTGGACTGGACCATGGAATGCCAGGCGGCATTCGAAAAGCTTAAACGCCTTTTTGCCGCTGAACCAGTTCTTAAACATCCTGATCTCAACCAGCCGTTCGTTGTCCAGGCTGATGCCAGTGATGTCGCCGTTGGGGCAGTTCTGCTACAGGCCAATGACCAAGGTAACTTACAGCCTTGCGCGTACACCTCACGTAAACTCACTGACACGGAACGGCGCTGGGCGGTCTGGGAGAAAGAGGCTTTTGCAGTCCGTTGGGCCCTCGCTACTTGGCGCCATTTCCTTGAAGGCTCTAAACACCCTTTTGAGGTGTGGACTGACCACAAGAATTTGGAAGCGTTGCGCACGCCTCGCCGTCTCTCCCCAAAGCAGATGCGTTGGGCCCAATATTTTAACCGTTTCAATTTCACTCTAAAGTATATCCCGGGCGGAAAGAACTTCATGGCCGATGCTTTGTCCCGGTTACCTCAGTATAATTGTTCCAAACTGAGTATCGTCCAACCGCTCTTGGCAGCTCCGGTGCTCACACGTCAACAGACCAAGGCTCAAAAGGACGTGCCTCACGATCTGCTTTCTGACCTCAAAGCGGCTCTTCCTCAAGACGACTGGTTCCTGAACCATCGGGACGAGTGCACCATGAGGGACGATCTACCGTGGATTGGTGCTAAATTATACATCCCCGCTTCCCTACGTCTTGTGGTCCTTCGTCGCGCTCATGACTCCAGGATGGCGGGTCATTTTGGGTTCGTAAAAACTTTGCACCTCGTGAAGAGACAATTCTGGTGGCCCTCTTTAAAAAAGGACATTGAACTTTATGTATCCAGTTGCCCGGTTTGCGCTACCGCCAAAAAGCCGCCGGGGAAACCACACGGACTTCTGCAGTCCGTCGCCCGCCCGGTTGCCCCGTGGAAGGAGATTTCTATGGACTTTATTGTGGAGCTTCCCGAGAGCCAAGGGCACACGGTTATCTGGGTGGTTACTGATTTGTTCTCCAAGCAAGTTCATTTCGTGCCTTGCCACAAGATTCCTTCCGCCAAGGCGTTGGCTAAGCTATTCCTTTCCCACATATACCGCTTGCATGGGGTTCCCGACCGTATTATCTCCGATCGTGGGGTCCAATTCACATCTAAGTTTTGGAAGGAGTTCCTCACACGTATTGGCTCCGCCCAGGGCCTTAGCTCCGCCTACCATCCTCAGACTAATGGCGGCTGTGAACGTACTAATTCCGTCCTTGAACAATATTTACGTTGTTTCATCAATTATCAACAGGACGATTGGGTGGACTTGTTACCACACGCTGAAGTGGCCTATAACAATTCGGTTCACTCCAGCACAGGTTTCACCCCTTTCCGGGTCGTTTACGGCCAGGATTTTGTTCCTATCCCCGAACTGCCTACGGCCCAGCCTCAGGTTCCTTCCGTTGCAGACTGGAGTGAACGTCTCAGTCGCCTTTGGCCCCTCACTCGTTCCACCTTGGACGCCGCCCACAAGGCTCATAAGAAGCAGGCTGATAAGAAACGCTCTCAGCCTTATGAGTACCACGTTGGTGATTTAGTGTATTTGTCCACGAAATTCTTGCATACTACACAAAAGTCAAAGAAATTGGGGCCCAAGTATGTTGGCCCTTTCCCAATTGTGAAAGTTATCAATCCTGTTTCTGTTCGTTTGCAATTGCCCAAACATCTCAACCGGATCCATCCGGTATTCCATATCAACCTCATCAAGCCAGTTCGGGTGTCTGACCTACGGCCCGCAGATGACCCTCCACCTGCTCCGTTGCTTGTTGATGGGGAACGTCATTTTGAGGTCCGGGACATTCTGGATTCCCGCAGGCACCGTAATCGCATCCAATACCTTGTGGCTTGGAAACATTTTCCCCCCTCCCACACGGAATGGGTTGATAAGTCCCACGTTCGTGCCCCCCGCTTACTCCAGAAATTTTATGCTGTTTATCCCGACAAGCCTTGACTTTTCTCCTTTCCCTCTCTTGTTTGTTTGTTGTTTGTCTGTTTTGTTTGTTTTTTCTTCCAGGCCTGACAGCCTTTTTTCCGGGGGACGGCCGGATGTCAGCTTCTGCTTTGCTGCTGCTTCAGCTGCCATGAAACGGGAAGGGGGGGGCGTGTATGTGGGAGGGTTTTAATTGATGTGCTGGAGGACTGCTGAAGGAATGTTCTAGGATGTACCAGTCGTTGGGGATTGCGCATGCGTACGTGTTTCCCGCCTGCATCAACGGCCTTCACATTCCATCTTGGCCTGTCTTTTTGAAGTTATCTCACACCTGACATTTGAAGGACTTATGATTGGACTGGAGCTTTGATCCTAAGGGGGGGGGAACGGGCTTTGCTATATATCAATTGCTTTCGCGCCATATTATTCAGATTTTGCTTCACTACTGCTCGCTTACCATTTATAATTAGTAAAAGTACTTTGGATTTCCAACCCATGGAGTCTCTTGGTCTTCTTTCCTAATTATGGAATGGAGTGGGGCGTGACAGTTGGCTTTTCCAGCAAGCCAGCCTGGCCTGAACAAAACAAAACAAATTATTGATCATTGTTAATTTTAATCGATTTTTTTAAAAATGTTATTGTTAATCCGAATTGGGTTTGTTTGGGATGTTCTATTTAATTCTTTTTAACTTTTGTAATATGTTTTTTTTAATATTGTACACCACCCTGAGTCCTTGGGAGAAGGGCGGCATATAACTCTAATAAAGCAACCAAACCAACCAAGTGATGTCTTTTCAGTTATTGCATTCATCATTATTTAAAAACCATTAATAATATTTCCACTACAAAAAATCTGCTTGGCCACTAGGTGGGAGTAGAAAGCTAGAGCTTTTGTTTCCTTTTTGGGCACACTTGCTATCACCTACTGGTCATGTAGATGTTTTTTTTTTTTTTCCTCCTGCTCAGATCTAGTAGTTCTATGTCTGTTATCCTTAACATCAATTTCAATTGTTTCATCTGGTGTATTAGTTGAAAAGATACATCATCCCTTCAGGAATAGAAATGCTATAATGGTTCATGAAATCAGGACATTTATATTATTTCTCTGAAATAAGAGACAAGCTTTGAAAACCCTTGAATCCTATACTGGATTACAATCAAATCTGAAAATATCTCATTTAAAAAGGCTGGTCCTCAGATTTTGGGAAAAGAAATTTTGATCCTCAGTGGTGTCTGCAGAAGTGGTAAGATGAAAAATATTGCATTAGAGTCTTGTGGTGCAAGCTTTGTCCCATTTGTATCTATGTCTTGACCCGTATACAAATAATCCCAGTACAATGCTATAATGTTGCTTGAATCGTTTTGACAAAAGCAAAAAGTTGCTCTTTTCCTATTTTCTTGCTTTTAGGCAACACTCTTAAAGTAAAACCCATTGTTTGCCTAGGGAGTTGTGTTTATGATCTGTCCTTAAAAAGCCAGCAGATGCTCACCATCTGAATTACTTTTTATCTACTGCTATTCTGGTTTAATAGGGAATTTCAAGTGTTCAATATAACCCACATAAAAAATATTGCTTTGGTGGGGCTGTTCAAAGAATTATCTGGCATGAGCCAACAGTTAACTGAACATTTGATTAATTTCCAAGGTAATCTGATATGTGCCAAGGTGAGCTCACCCATCTCTATTTAGAGCTGATAAAACAATGATTGAACTGTAACAGTCGAAACTAATAGAGAAGCTGTGTTCCTTTTTGCAGAATTGTTTGAACTAGAACTCACTTGTAAATTATTTATTGTAGACAATTTGTGGAAAAGAATAAAATTGTACTTGATATATACTATAATAGCAGATATTGAAACAAAATTGCATTAGCTAAAATTAAGTATCAAACGTCATTTTCATAATGACAGAAAGTATGTTCCCCCTCCCTTTGGACCTGCCAAAAGATCTTTATATTCTGCAATTCAGAAAGCTTAAGTATTATATAAAAATAGATTGAAAAAATATTATCTTTATACCCAATGATTTGTCATCTGCGTAATGAATATATAGATAATAAATTTTCCAAAAAAGAAAAGTACTGAAATATATGATATAGATTCTGAAAGCTTGATCTCAGACTTATGGTAGCAAATAATAGAATCACCACATTACAATCTGTGTCTACCATACTATATTGTTTGTTGCGTACCATACTATATTTTATGTTGCTGAAATATCACAAATTTGGAAAAGCAGTTACCACTTTCAAGATTACATCATGAAAAATAGAAAATTACTATGGTTGGTTTTATTATGATCATTTTTATTTCATGTCAGCAAACAGCATGGATCAGGAGATGAACATGTTACACTGTGCAAGCAATTTTGCATCTAATATAACAAGATTATCATTTTCTATGCATGTTAAAACTATTTGCATATGCTTTTCTGAATTAAAAGGTAGCAATTTCACAGTTGGAGAAAAAAAGCAAATGGATTTATGTCTTTAGATATATATTTAGGAAAATATTCTCTTCATACCTGTGATGATCCAGTGATGCAGTTTTGCTTTATTTTATTTTTATATATCTCTGCTTACATTTAATTGCATGCTAGGATTATCTTCAGCTTTATTTTAACACTTAACTTGACACTTAATTACATCTGTTTTCATTTGATTGTTGTCCTGTGGGTTTTTTTCTAGTTTTGATAGGTAGATACTACAAGCCCAGTAGGATTTTGCTTTAGACACCCACTATTTAAAACACCCCAACTGTTAAATTAAGAGTAATGATGCTTCTGTATATTATGGTTATAGATTGAAAAATATATTTAGTTCATTTGCTTTAATAGAAAAATGAGGATCAATACATACTCAGTTCACCAACAGTCAAGACTTATAAGCCTATGATTTCAAATTGATGGGTTCATTGTTATTTTTTAATAAATGCAAATCTCATGGTTGTCCAGTAAGTCAATACATTCAAGGAGGAGCAGGAGGGGAGAAGAGCAAAGTAGCATAGATAGTACTCAGTATTAACTATGCAAGTAATGTCTCCAGATAAGACTGAGGGGGGAAATACATCTTTCCTCTTCCACATGCTATAAACTAGCTGCCAATTAGTGTAAATAATACTAAACTAGGCATACCACTGAGCTGATTCCAAACAAAACAGATTTAAGTATTCTGTTGTTATTTGTGATGCTATCCATGTTAGTACCAATCATTACCCATTAGAAAAAGAAATTACATTATGGAGAAACTTAGCTTTTACCATCTAAGCAAAGACAGTAAGAGAATCCTAAATATGTATTCTGATCACCTAGGAGCCAAGGTGGCGCAGTGGTTAAATGCAGCACTGCAGGCTACTGCTAGATCAGCAGGTCAGCGGTTCAAATCTCACCGGCTCAGGGTTGACTCAGCCTTCCATCCTTCCGAGGTGGGTAAAATGAGGACCCAGATTGTTGGGGGCAATATGCTGACTCTCTGTAAACCGCTTAGAGAGGCCTGAAAGGCCTATGAAGCGGTATATAAGTCTACTGCTATTGCTATATTGCTATTGCTATTTTAAGATACTACCCTGTTTCCCTAAAAATAAGACCTCCCTGGATAATAAGGCCAATCAGGCTTTTGAGTGTGTGTGCCAGAATAAGCCCTCCCCTGAAAATAAGCTCTCTCTGAAAATATTGCAACACAGCAACAGCCATGGGATGACCATGCACGCCGCCTCCTACACCTCAAAAATAATAAGACCTCCCCAAAAATAAGACCAAGTGCTTATTTTCGGGGAAACACAGTATATAGCTTTGAACATTTAGGTCCACAAGGTAGCTGATTTGAATGATTTCTTATTCAATGAAGCTGTAATACTAGATAATGAGCATTGAAGTATATCCACCCATTGTCTAAATGCATCTGCATAGTTTTCTGCTTCGTCTTTGAAGCATATGTCAGACTGTAGAGGAGATGCATTAAGAAGGTTAGGACAAATATGTAAATTGTATTATATTTTCATGTAATTCAGTTCACGTCCAATTATTGTGTCCCTTTCTATCACTCAGCATTCAAAGCATTTGTTTTAGACTTGCAACACATGACTTTTGGCAAAACATCTACTGGATTCTTCCTATGATCAAAATAAATTCCTTAGAAGGTAAGAGAGAAGAGCAAATAGCACTTTCTGCTTTATTATTATGTCTGAACAACATTCAAGTGCTTGGCCCAAGTTTTCTTTCCCCCCCAATATGTTTGATTTTAAACGCTTTGTAACAGTAGTAAGGCATAAATAAATAAGTAAATAAAAATATTTCAAGTAATTTTCCATTACTCTAGTGGTGAAAATATTGAATCAGTTGTTATGGAAAGGCTTTGATGTGGAAAAAAAATGTTGAAATTTAGGGACCTATATCTGTTCATTCCTGCTTGTAAATGTCATTAAGATCTCTAGAAAACAAACAGCCTGGGAAAAATGTCTTTAATCAGACATTTAGTCAGTCTAGCAACTGGGAGACAAGAAGATTGCCAAGAGTCTATGTCTCATGATCCAAGCTTTGTATTTTCCTCATGTAATGTATAGTAACTCTTTTTCACACAAAGTCATAATTTTGTTCAGCTAGATGCTTCAGATTTAAAATGTAAATCAAATGACTGCTTACTGTAATGAATATGTGATTAAAATGAAAGTCTATTCTTGGGAAAGGAATGTATTGAAAAGCATGTTTGACTATTTACGATGAAAGATTGAAACATTAAAAATAAAGAGTGCTAAAAGGTTCTAAATATGGGGCAAATATTTGTTTGAGACTTTCAAGAGTTGATCTTGGGGAGAAATGAGTGTAGCAGGAAAAGAACAAACTATATTTATAATGGAGTGACTACAGATGAAAAAATATGAGTCCTGAAAAAATATTAAAAGATAGATTAATTTATCAACAAAATTAAGGGAAATTGGTTGTAAGGAAGGAGAATGTAGAAGCTGCTTGAACTAGAATTATGTATACAGTATATTATGTATGAATTTATATGTGAGAAATATGAACAAGACATTTGGTGAAATAATAAAGTGAAAAATGCTATGAAGGAAGGGAAAATACAGATAATAAAGAATGATTGTTGCAAAAAGATAAGGATGAGAATATGGCCACACTTAATTGAGGAAGTAAAGTAAATTGAGGAAATAAAAACTCTTGAACATCCCAGCTTCTATCTCAATTATATAGGATGAGGCATTTATTTGTTTATTTTATTATAATTTGACTTTTTAAATTTCTATTACTTTGCTTGGATGAAATTACCACATCAATAATGTTTCAACATAACAATTAATTGAAAATAATATTATTAGTCACATTACAAAACCTAGGTGTTGCACCAAATTTTTAGTTATTTATCTATTTAATCCCTATCTAGCGAGTGTCGCTAATTAATTACAGGTTGGTAACTTTAGTTTCTGTTATAAGAAGCTATATGCTCTATATTTTTAATGCAAAAATTCTCTTAGGGATACCATAGTTAAAATATTTTCTTTTGATTAAGAACTGAAATAATGCTAGATAATTCTAATTACAGAAAAGAAATAATGCTGTATGTATTTTATAATCAGGCAAAATGGATGGAAATTTGTACTCAGGTTGTACTTAATCAAATGTTTCTGTTACATTAAATGTTTTTCTTTTCCTGTCATATTGTACATGAAAGGAAGCAGGTGCTGTCACTCAATAATATAACTGCTTTATTATTGCAGAAAAGAGTCTGTCTGATTAATTATCATTAAATATAAGCCTCTTCTAAGAAGCTTGAATAAAAATTGATCACCTTTCTAAAAATTGCTTATACTCAAAATGTAACTGTCACATTTTTATCTTCATTTGCATCTAATTAACTGTTACATTTGAGTGAATCTCTGATTTAGAAATACCGAAATAAACATCTTTCCTGTCTAAGGAGATCAACTTGGAGCAGCCTCAGTTAAGACTTTTTGGGAAAGAGTTAGTTGACAAATTATAGCAGTCTTCTCTAATATTGTCAGTGTCCAGAAACAGTATCAGATACCAGAATTCTTCCATCAGGACAGCCAATTCTGACAATTCTAGAAGTTGAACCCCATTCCCAGGGAATTCCCAGTTGAATAAGGCTGTCTTGAAGACTTTTGTAATTGGAGTGGGCTTGGGTGTAGGCCCAGAAGCTGGGATCCATTAACATTCTTCCCTTCAAAAACTCCACTCATAGAAGGTCCCCTTATCCAGCTTGGAATGTTCTCCTTTTATCAACCCTGCATTTTGCTGCCTGTCCATTTCAACATGATCCCCCAATCCAATGTGGATTTTTTTAAATATAAGGCTATTATGGGAAGCAAAATGCATAATTATATGTTTACGTCTGCCAACTTGGTTCCATATATCTTGTGTTTTGAACCAGTGCAATGTGTTTCTATTTTCTGTTGGCAAGTATAGAGTTGTTTATTATGTAAAGATTGCTTTATTCTTTTAGTGGCTCAGATATTATAGGCAATTAAAATACTTGTAATTTACTTGAGGAAGTAAAAAAAATAGTTTTTCTAAAAAGCGCATTTGAAGAAGATTATTTACTGTAGTTCAGCAAGCTAAACCTAATTTTTGGTTCTCAAAACAAAGAAGAAAGCTCTCCGTTTCATTTGCTAGTTTGGAGCTGATGGATCAACTGTTTGACCAGCCTGACAAAATAGCTGATTTGTGTTTGTAATTGCAATATTGGCAGAAATGTCAGAATGAGGTGTTTGGCATAGTTTGACTGCCAGATATTTGCTTCTGGACTAAACAAGGAGAAAGCTACGGTAATTGCGTAGATTGGCAGAGGAGTTCAGTGTATCCCAGCCTTATTTTTTCTTGCAATGTCTTTCCACATAAAACCTGGTTTGCTTCCTCTTATGGCACTGAATGTTCCCTACGTTTCCTCATCAGATAGAGACAGAGAGCAGGACTTTAGTGCAGCATGTAAAGTAAGGAAAATTCAATTGTGGAGTACCACTACAGCTTTAGCCAATTAAAGTAGTAAGTTTTAAGAGTAAATATTACATGGCCATAAGTACCAGAATGAATTGTTTTGAGTGTGTTTTGAATTTTGAATTATTTTGAATGTATGTTAAGCATCTCCATAATATTCCCAGATGGAATTTAAAACCAGATATTCTGACACATGTGAATATTCTTCAAATGTTTTCCCCATAATGAGATAAAAGATCTCTGGCTGCTCTGTGCATAGCTTCTTGAGTCATATATTGATTTTACTGGACAACAATGTTTCCCCCAAAGTTTTGCTTCCTGACAAAAAAACTTGGTGATTATGATATATCCCTCCAAACTGAATGGAAATAAAATTTCAGACTGACTGTATCACATAAGAATCTTGAGAAATGTGAAATTAACTTTTGATGACTGTAGTATATTTAATTGCATAATGTTTCTGACATGCTGCATGGATTCAATAGCTAAACGTGTTTTGCTTCTGATTTTTATACTCAGTGACTGATTCATCTCACTGCAGTGTCCAAGAATAGCCGCCAGCATTGATGGATTCCAATTGCCCTGATCCCATTTTACATTGGGGCAATGTACTGGTGAAACCTTTCACCATATTCATCATTGAACGCATCATTGAATGCAACCTAGATTTTTAGGAAAGAAGTCCATGTGTGAATGAAAATGAATCTTCAGTGACATCTTGCACTTCATAGCCTGGAATGTTGTACATTTGTCAACCAACTAAATGTAGTTTGGTGCTCTGTAGTTGGCAAGAAAAATTCTCAACAACATCCTTAAATGCTTTCCTGGCAATTTTCTCTAGCCCTACTGACAGATCTTCAAATCACTTGTCATTGATGATGTATCTTATCAACAAAAATGCTTCCACAACCTGGGTATCAGTAATTCTTGGAAAAGTCTGTCTCAAACAACAAAAACTTTCACTTTTCTTGTTCATTGTTTTCACAAAAATCATTTCTTAATCTTTTTTTTTTTCATTTTACAGAATGGATTCCTAATCACTCTCCTAAAAGCTATTCCTGACTAGGGTAGTTGCTGAGTTTCAAAATATGGGGCCAAAAGTTACCTGAAAGAAAGAACAAAATGCTATAGCCCTAAAGTTTGAATCTTTGATACAGGAAGGGAGAAATCATTCTCCATCCATTTTCACTGAGGGTAACAGGTTACTGATCACAGGACCTCAAGTTTTTACTCCTGGGACTTGACTGCATTTTGTTCTATAGCACCTCTTCACAGTTCACTAAAACAGTATTTATAATACTGGTAATTGTTATCAAGTGGCAGAAGTTATTCTTCTGAATAAGAACAGCTGAAGTGGTAATTTTTTCCAATAAGTGCATATAATTTGATTTGTGGAAAGAAGAAAAACAAATGCTTACTGAATCTATTTAGAAGATAAAATTTCTGATCTGTCTTCAGATCTGAAAATAGATCCAAGTGACAACAAAGAGGTTTACTGACTTTGCAAGTGAACAAAGCAATCGAGCAAAAACTGTTAGTTCTTAACCTCCAATCTCTAAAAAGAGATTTCTACTGAAGTGTAGATATTAACATGTTTTTAAAGTCTGAGCAAGTTTGTAAGTCCTCTGTTGTTCTTTAGGGCAAATGGGTGGGAGGCGGAAAGCATGGAGGACTTGCCTTTTTTAAAAAATTCTTCTGCTGAGGAAAGCAATACCATCAGTATAAAGCCAGATTAGATTTCACCCCTTATTCAAAAAGCCTTATATTACTTTTATATAAAATGAAAGTCTTTTGGCAGTTATATAACAAAGACAAAGAAACGTTTTTGATGGCACTTGGTTGGACACAGATTTTAGAAGCATTTTATTATAAACTGTCATTATGCTTTGGAACATATTTCTTTTTTTTGCCTTAGATTTAACAGAAAGGAGATATTTTATTTATTTTTATTTATTTTATTAAGGATTTATATGCCGCCCTTTTCCCTGAGGGGACTCAGGGCGGCTTACAACAATGAAGGGAAGGGAGTGCAAGACAAGACTTGAAAAAAAAGAATCGTGATTAAAAGAAATTAAACCATAAAAATACAACATTCACTCAACATTCGGGCGGGGTGAGAAATAATCCTATCCCCAGGCCTGACGGGATAGCCAGATCTTGAGGGCTGTGCGGAAGGCCTGGACTGTGGTGAGGGTACGGATCTCCACGGGGAGGTTGTTCCATAATGTCGGAGCTGCAACAGAGAAGGCTCTCTTCCGCGTAGTCGCCAGTCGGCACTGACTGGCGGATGGAATTCGGAGGAGGCCTACTCTGTGCGATCTGATGGGACGCAGGGAGGTGATTGGCAGGAGGCGGTCTCTCAAATAGTCAGATCCACTACCATGGAGCGCTTTATAGGTAGTAAGTAAGACCTTGAAGTGCACCCGACGATCCACAGGTAGCCAGCGCAGCTCACGGAGGATTGGTGTAATATGGGCGAACCGTGGTGCGCCCATAATCACTCGCGCGGCCGCGTTCTGGACTAGCTGAAGTCGCCGGATGCTCTTCAAGGGCAGCCCCATGTAGAGCACATTGCAGTATTCCAGCCTAGAGATCACAAGGGCTCGAGTGACTGTTGTGAGAGCCTCCCGATTCAGGTAGGGCCGCAACTGGCGCACCAGGCGAACCTGGGCAAATGCCCCCCTGGTCACAGCCGACAAGTGGTGGTCAAAACTCAGCTGTGGGTCCAGGAGGACTCCCAAGTTGCGGACCCTGTCTGAGGGGAACAGATTTTGCCCCCCCAGCCTGATCGATGGAACGTCAGCCAAATTTTTGGGAGGAAAACACAACAGCCACTCGGTCTTTTCCGGGTTGAGTACCAGTTTGTTAGCTCTCATCCAGTCTTTAACAGCCTCAAGGCCCCGGTTCATCACGTCCACCGCTTCATTGAGTTGGCACGGGGCGGACAGATACAACTGCGTATCGTCCGCATATTGATGGTACTTAATCCCGTGCCTCCGAATGATCTCGCCCAGCGGTTTCATGTATATGTTAAATAGCAGGGGGGACAGAACCGAGCCCTGCGGCACCCCACAGGTTAGGGGCCTCGGGGACGATCTCTCCCTCCCCACTAACACCGACTGCGACCTGTCTGAGAGGTAGGAGGAGAACCACTGTAAAACAGTGCCGCCCACCCCCACCTCCCGCAGTCGTCGCAGAAGGATACCATGGTCGATGGTATCGAAAGCCGCTGAGAGGTCGAGGAGAACCAGGATGGACGCATAGCCTCCATCTCTGGCTCTCCAGAGATCATCGGTCAATGCGACCAAAGCGGTTTCAGTGCTGTAACCGGGCCTGAAGCCAGACTGGAAGGGGTCAAGATAGTTAGCTTCCTCCAAGGTACGCTGAAGCTGTAAGGCCACCACCTTCTCAACAACCTTCCCCAGAGAGGGGAGGTTGGAGACTGGACGATAGTTGTTAAGAATTGCTGGATCCAAGGACGGTTTCTTCAGGAGGGGCCTCACCACCGCCGCCTTAAGCGCGGTGGGGAGGTGTCCCTCCCGAAGAGAGGCGGTGACAACCGCCTGGATCCAGCCTCGTGTCACCTCTCTGCTGTTGGCAGTCAGCCAGGAGGGACACGGGTCCAGTATACAGGTGGAGGAACTCACAGCTCGCATAGCCTTGTCCACATCCCCAGAGGCAACATCCTGAAACTCAACCCAGAGATGGTCTACCAAGTTGTTCCCCTGTGTCCCGGCTGGATCTGCGGGGGTGGAGTCCAGTTCCGATCGAAACCGAGCAATTTTGTCCGCCAAGAACTGACTATATTCCTCAGCCTTACCCTGCAGGGGGTTCCCCGTCTCCCTCCTATTTAGGAGGGAGCGGGTTATCCTGAACAGGGCGGCTGGGCGAGACTCGGCGGACGCTACCAAGGAGGCAATATGTGATCTTTTGGCGGTTCTCAATGCCCAAATATACTCCTTGGTGCAAGATATCAATTGGAGGTTAAATTGGAAAAATTGGGAGATTTCTAGCAAAAAAGAATTGGCACATATTTTGCACCTCTTTTAGCAAGACAGTGGTTCAATACCATGCCAAAGATTTATGGAATTTTGGAATTATAGAAAACTAGAAATTAAAAAATCTTTTTAATAAAAAAAAAGAAAACTAGAAAGGCCTGACTCTTATCTTACAAATCTTCAACCACAGAATGTATATTTAACACACTAAGCTCTTATCTGTTTGTTCTGTTTTGATAATTGTGCAATGTCTGCAATCACAAAACTGTTTCAGGGAATTCAGCCATAGAGTTTGCATCTATATCTTGGCTTATTAATTTAGTCATTTGTCTATTGTTTATTCTTATCAACACAGAAAGGTAGTATTGATATTGCTAGCCTTTTTATATCTGGGCTTCAAAAATCCATATAGTCATTAGATGGTAGAGGAGAGGGAGAAAGAAAACACTAACTTTGCTATCATCTGTTCATGAAGCCCAGTCCAGATATGTTAAACCTTGTTGCAAACAAAATATGAGGGAATATGTATTTAGTCTGTCAATATTGTGTTTCCAGGAGTTTTGAAAACCTTATATGGTCACAAGATGCCTTTATGTTGCCTTCTGACTGGCAGTAATTTTCAAAGGCCGTCAAGACTCTTCCACATCAGATTATGTGCCAAGTAAGAAAACAGCTCCAGACCTCTACTTTCCACAATATTAGTAATATTGGAGAACTCAGCTGATTTATTTTCGGCCCAGGCATATTGAAGATGAAACTGCTGCAAAATTATTCATTGGATTGAACCAAGATACTGGGGCTCCATATCCATGAGGGGAAATTCATGGCTTGACCCTTTCCTCTGACTCCTAAGCTTCAGCAAAATGCAAACTTAAATGCTCTTCAATTCCATTTCAGTAGCTCAAAGAAAATCAGTGGAATTGTAGAGCATTTTGTAAAGCATTTTGTCAGTTTCTCTCTTTCCTTCAGCTCCAGATCAAAATGCCAAGCTATGGACTTTATGTCTTCCCTTTTCCTTTTTGTGGCACAGGATCTTCAGGAGTTCAGAGCATAGCAGTGATCTGCACTTTGTGTTCCCTTCAAGTTGAAGGGCAGGAAGACAATCATGTTACTTGAAACTCTTCTGAAGTCCTGAGGGTTGGGGGAGGGGCAGCATCTGAACGTCCTTGGACAGAGCTGAGATTCCACATGCCAGGAATCCAAACTGGGATATTTTCATGCAAAAGTTTTAATATGTCTAATTCCCCAATGTATGGCTTCTGCGAGGCTGCTTTGAGAAAAAATATTTTTGATTAAGGAATATTTTACATAGTTTAAGTACTCTCATAATATCTTGCAGGACAAAATCTGAATCAAGAATAATTAACAATAATAAAATTTGACTCCACTTGGAGATAAATGAGCATTGATTTTTCAGTTTTGAAATGAAACAGAAGTATCAGGGTTTTGTTTTTTTTACAAGGTCTTGGGGTTAAATATACTTGGTGAGTATGATGTTCTTGCACTAAGATTAAATTACAATGAATATGCCTTTCCTCGCTAGAGTAAGAGTCGAAAGGTTGATATAGCCAATGTTTTTGATATATGTCATGAGGATTGGATAAGAGTCCAAAATCACTTGGACATTGTGTACTTTAATGAGCACAAAATCTTGTAATCCCATTTTTAGGTACACGATTACAATCAATGCCAGTGGCTATTAGTGCTATTTTTTTTTGTCAAATTTGTCTTTTACCACATTATAAACACTACCCAGTAACCCATACAGTTTTAAACATATAAAAGAGCTCATGAATTGGTTTGTTACAAACAGTTTTAGAGTTATATTCAGGAAGTTATAGAAAAGGGTACTATTACCAGTTATAGATCTGGCTGCTTTATTAGTTTGTGTTAACTTGTATCATGTTGAAGGTAAGAATAGTATCTCCAACCCTCCGCTATACATAATTTATTTTTCACATTGCTTCTTATTCAAAGTGCCAAATTTTATATAATTTTCTTGGACAGATTACATTAATTAGTATATGGGGGGGGGGTGCTTGCATATGTTCATGGTACCAGTTTAGAAATACAAGTGGTATGTTTGCTGAATCATAATATTTATTTATCAACCTGTGGTAGGACGGGGAACAGCTGCTGATTGTAATGTTTGATATTATTATCAATGTACTGGGATGGGGGAAGGAGGAAAGAGGACTTGATTTATAATATTTTAAATAGAATGATAAGAAATATGGCAGAAGATGCAGAACCCCAGCCCACCACTGCTGAAACTAACATTTATAGACTTAAAACCCCAATTGCACTTCTTGCAGGGGGGAATACAAATAAACCATTTCTTACCCTCTCATTCACTTTCTCCCACAAAAATAAAAGTGTTTTCCCCTCTCCTTTTTTGATAATGTTGTTTTTTTTCACTTGCTTTTCTGCCTATTTTATAAAAAGAAGACAGAAAAACTGTAGTAGAGGCGTAACAATGAAAAAGATGTCTGGGCTAATACTAAAAACAGCCCCTAAATTTAAAAAAGAAATAATAAATTAAATTATAAAATAAGTGGGAAAACTGACTTCACATCTGAAGCGTGTCCAAGGCCATTGCAATGACAGAAATTTCCCTTTCCTATTTTAGAATAAACACTGTAACATTTTATATTTGACACCTAATGTTTTCTTATCTTCTGATTGATCTTCAATCAAATTGCAGATAAGCCCACATTTTTAAAAGCAGAGCATAAAGACTTATGCCCAGCATAACTCAGTTTCTTAATATAAATTTAATGATTATTTAATGTTCACACTGTTCTATCTCACAGTCTGCTTTTTCTGAACGACTTTGAAATAAATTTCAATTTAAAGAAAGACTTGCAAGCATATTTTTATAAGCAGGTAGAAACTGATTTTTAGAAGTACCTGTGAAATATGTTAATTCTTGAATTATGATAATGCATGACAATATGATACTAAGATTTCATACAATATATTGTGAAGTACATTTTATATATTTTTAGTATATAAAGCTCTCAGATTGCACAAATTTCTTTCTCAGATTTCTTACCTGAAAAAAGTACACAACTGGAAGACACAGAATGCAATTGATTGTTTTCCTTTCATAATGTGATGCAGTGCAATATTATTATTTGAAATATCTGTGATTTTTAGCACTATATCCCAATATAATAGAACAAGCATGCTTTATTTAAAATATGTCTTTGATGCAACTGTATTCATACAGGTTTGTAGACTACAATCTAAAATTCATTCACTTCAGATATTTATTTTTATATTTCATAAAATCATTCATATTTTTAACTTTTCAGCCCCACTGTACTATGTACAGTACATGAATGAAGGCAAATGTATGTGTCCCAGGATGATGCTGCAAGATCCAATCTGAGTCAATCACCAGGACCAAAGATTTACTCTTCCAAGCTTTTGGACCCATTCTGGAGCTCCTTTTCAGGGAATTTCTCTCTTCTAGAGTAGAAGCTAGCCCAAATACTAGCCCAAAGCACATATTTAAGTAGAGAGAAGTTCCCTGAAGATGTGGGGCTCCAGCATGAGTCCAAAAGCTTGGAAGAGTAAACCTCTGTTTCCAGTGACCAACCCAGGTTGGATCTATAGAAAGTACATTTACATTGTAAGTTCTAGAATCCATATATAGGGTTTTGTAGTTTCCAGAGGTAGTAAATTATTGGCCATATTTTTCAGCAGTGGTTAAATGGATGATATTTTGGTCATGTTTAAGAATGAATTCTACATTCCATATAAGTTTTTCTTGTAGCTTATTCAAATGCAGGCAATCTGGTTCTTCTGGACAAATTTAACTTCCCTTGACATGTATGAATTGATTTATTATTTTTATCCTGAAAATGTATACACTATTTTAAGTATACTATTTTAAGTCTAACTTTGAATAAAGCTTACCTTTAGGTGAAGTTATTGCATATAGAAATATAAGTAAGTGATGTTGCTAAGTTTGATCATTCCTGGCTGAGAAATATGTTACAGTACTTATAATGAGTATATCAAATACAAGTGCTGTTGGCCTGAGAGTCTTCTTTAGCTGACATAATTGTCCATCTCTACCATATCTTTTTATATACTTAGTTCATAACCTTCCTTGTTGATCTAATGGCAAGAATAGTAACCTGGCCTGTTCAATTGGCAATGAGACAACTGTAAGGATAAGTAGTTATTTTGTCTTTTAGTAGTAACAAGCAAGATACCTAGTGATGGTGATAGATGACAAGAAAGTCCATTGTCTCTTACTCCCCCAAAACAACAGCAAGCAAATTCACAGGATCATTCCCCACTATGCCATGGAGCAAAGCAGACACTTGTTTCTAATGCCTTCCTTGATTGGGAATACAATAAGGACTAGCTTGATTTCAAGAAACTATTGTTAAAGTTTGGTTTTCAGAATCCAATTACATATCTAAATGATGGAGGGCATGTAGTTTAATATAGCTGGAAGTGGGTTGTTATGTGATTCAAATTTAAAGTGACAATGTGACAACAGTATATGTATCTGTTGTACACAAATACATTTATGGACAGAAAAAAAGAATATTTCAGTGAGTTTCATTGGCAGCTGTTATTTCCCAGGTGATGGGAAAACATTAAATGCTTTCTAATAAATCTCCCAGGATCAACACTGAATCTTCTTGTGCCTGAGTGAATAAAACTTGAACAGTTTATGTGAAGAGCTGAAAAGCAATTTCAGAAGAATTATGAATTATTATTACTTTAGAATACAGATATGATACTTGAGGCAAACTCGTGTTGCTTGGAAAGATTTCAAATTAAGTCCTTTTGGAGAATGTTTCTTTCAGAAACAGGCAGCAATGAATTCTAGCTTCCACTTTGCAATAATGATTTTTTTTTAAAAGCATAGCTGTGAACTTGTTCAAAAAAATCTGGCTGGAAATTTACCATTCCTGATGAAAATGGAAGGAAATGAGGCAAGGAATGGGCCAGACACTGAAAGCATTATTATATTGAAGCAGGTTAGTTTGCATTGTTGGGTCCCCAGATTGAGATGCTACTTTGAACGAGAGAGGCTACAATCTCAGTCAGCATTCATGACACTCTGAAAAAACTTTCTGATTGCTAACAAACCAAAAATGCTTTGACAAGACAAATACATTTCCAGCAGCATAACTTTAACACAATTTTATAGTTAGCTTTTGATTTTAAATGCCCATGCTGTAGTGAGATAAGCTTTTAAGTGCTTTAGTACATATTTCTGTACAAAGTATTAGAGTAAAGTATTGGAGAGGTATTAATATTTTAATTCATTTTTAATCCATCTGATTTTTTTTAACTAGAGTTAAGTCATAGTCAACTGTATTTCTCTTTATTAAATTGGTGCAATCAGAAAATGTTTCCTTTGTGCAAAAATGCTTTGAAGCATACAAAGTAAAATAAAAATTGCTGACTACATTCAAAAGTTCTAAGCAGGAGAAACCTAGGAATTCTACCTTTTTAAGTGCATCTATAATAGCTTTTTCCAATCTCTACCTATAACAAATGCTAAAATATATTTTTAAGCTTTTAAATATCACTGAATAGTGGAATGTGTTTTTTTACTGGAACTCCAACTGAACTCCAATGAGAAGAAATCTGAGTGATTTTAAACACCTCTTACATTTACTGAAATAGTGTTTAGTAATTTTCCTGTGAGAGATACTTATCTTAACCGAATGTTCAGGAATTTCATGAGGAAATAACAGGGCAGAGTTTAAATGAAGAAGAGTTTCAGGCTGTGAAGAAATCATAAAATAGCATTTGAAAGCCCATGATGGTTTTGAGTGCTCTGTAAAATTGTCAAATATCTTCTCAGCAAAATCAGGTCAGGTATTCTAAAATATGGGTTCAGTTGCATAAGGCAAGTATCATGTTATGGTTCTCAAAGGGAGGATTATTATAAAATGTGAAGCTGATGGTGTTAAATCAAATGGTTATAACTAAGGTTTTTTTTAAAAAAAATATTCCTCTCTTTCTGATAAAAACTAGACCCTATTTGAAAAGATATAGGTCAAAAATAGAGTTGAAAACTCTTTGAAACTACTTTGGTGCATTTGCTTTGAAGTAAAGATTAAGTTTAAAAATCCAGACCTTTCTGTAATAATTTAAAATAGGAATTCTTAGGGTAAAATCTGTGCACTATATGTATACAAGTAGAATTGATAGATATTCTTGAATATAATGTAATAGGTGATTTTCCTAAAAACCTTTCTTATTAGTTTATGATTCCAAGTCTATATTGTATGATTTGATTAAGGTCAAATATATTTAATTTTAATAAGTATAGAAACAAGAGTACAAAGTAAAAATAATAGATCTTTTCATCATGCTTATTCCGTGTCTTATCAAATATATGTTTTGTTTATTTCTGTTAATACATAGTGCTGAAAGGCAACTATCTCCATAAATAAGTGTTTGCATTTCCCACAGTTCTCCAAATTCTGGCATTTTTGCCCACTTGTGACCTGCAGATTTTCAGTAGTAAAATGCAGTTTATATGCTTTTAGGTTGTTTGTATACCCATCAAAGTTTTATGGCACAATAAGTAATATAAAACTTTTAACAAAGTCTAATAGGCACACATAACTATGTGGTGGAACAGTCAGCTGAAAGAGAAGAGCCCCATTTGGGAATTGGAATTAAAAGATATTCTGTTTTAGAGTTCATTGCGGGAGGAAACATTCGAAGTCAAACATTCGAGGTTAAACCAGAAAATATGGGAAGACGGACAGTCTGGTGGGTTCTTATAAATTGATGATGAACAACAAAAAAACCTATTTGAGCCATTCATGAAGCAGTTCTGGTTGTTTGTGCCTGGCACTCTCAACTAGGTAGGGGTGTGTGTGTGTGTGTGTGAGAGAGAGATGGGGGGGAAGGAGGAAGGGAGGGAGGGGGGAGGGGGGAGCATAGATTCTTAGGAATCTATGCTCCCATTTGCAATATCTTTAATTATTAAAAGAGTAAGGCAATATTGTTCTTGAAAATAATGGAAACTTTCTCATTAATTTACAAAAGACAAAGAATCAAATTAATTGACATATTTCAAATAATAGTTTCCAGCAATATGAATTAAAATATATATTTTATGAATCATAATATGAGATACTTCAGTGTAAACAGTGAAGCTTTTACTTAAGCTACTTTAATGACTAATATTTTGGAATGCTCCAGCAGGACATATCTTAGCACTGATTGTAACCCTGAAGTCTTATGCAATGATTATTTATAGCAAGAGTAACTATCCTTATGGCAATTTATGAGTGGAGTTTCACTATTTACATCATGTATTGTGATTTGTAAAATATATTATTAATGGAATATGTTCCATTATGACCCTATGAAATTTCAGACTTTAGAAAAAGTGCAGAGAAGAGCAACCAGGATGATTAGGGGACTGGAGACTAAAACATATGAAGAACGGTTACAGGAACTGGCTAGTCTAGTGAAGAGAAGGACTAGGTGAGACATGATAGCAGTGTTCCAATATTTGAGAGGCTGTTCCAGAGAGGAACTACTTTCCAAGTCACCCGAAGGCCAGACAAGGAATAATGGATTGAAACTGATCAAGCAGAGATTCAACCTAAAAATAAGGAGAAATTTTCTGACAGTGAGAACAATCAACCAATAGAACAACTTGCCTTTAGAAGTTGTGGGAGCTTCATCACTGGAGCCTTTGAAAAATAGATTGGACTGCCATTTGTCAGAAATGGTGTAGGATCACCTGCTTGGGGTGGGGGTGGGGGCTAGATAACCTACAAGGTCCCTTCCAACTCTGTTAAATCCATTAAATGTTTCCACACTTTACAGTCATTCTTGTGCCAGTCTGTCTGCATTTGGCATTTAATGCCACAATGTTGACTGGATGAATGATATAAATGTAGAAAAATTTCTCGTGTTCTTTTGTTTCCCATTTCCAATAAAAATGTGCTTTTTCTGTACCTAACTGGTGAGAAACTGCCTCATCATGGAGAATAAAAGAACTTATTCCAAAATGCCACATATCTGTAAGAATTTTTTCAATTAGTTTCACGGGAGATTTTCAGTCATCCAGGTTGTGCCAAAGGTGTTTTTCAAAAGGCAACTGGACTTCCTTTGTTGTTTCTTGGAGATGTTTTGCTTCTCATCCAGAACTAAAGAAGCTTCTGAGAAGTGAAGCATCTTCAAGTTAAAACAAGGAAAGTCCAGTTGCCTCTTGAAAAAGCACCTTCGGGACAATTATGTCACATTAATTTAGGTTTTTTATTTGTAGGATGTAAAACATATCAAAATGTTGATTAATTCTCAATGTTCATTGTAATCAATGCAAAATACCTTGCCAACTCAATTATATGCTCTAATAGCTCTATTGAATCAAGCCATACCAGAAAGAAAGATGGCCTGGTGATTAGAAGCCAAACAGGGAGCTAACAGATTTGGTGTTAAAGCAATCTGATGATTTCCTTTATAGTATTCTTTCAGTCCAACACCCTGAACATGTGCGAGCGTGCGTGCGTGCACACACACACATTAAGGGTCTACAAATATCTCAAACCATCTCAAACCATTTCCTGGTTATAGACAATGGTTAGATACAGCAACTTAAATTCATGATTTTATTCAATTTTGGTTTTTTTAAAAAAACAGAAGAAGCTTCTTAAATGAGAAGCTAAAAGTCTTCAAAGAAAGAACAGAAAGTTCAGGTACCTCTTTAAAAAGGACCTTTGGCACAACCACGACTTGGATGATTGAGAATCTCCATGGACAGATATGAGGGTATATGAGGTAATTAGCAGTCCAGCAAAAGAAACTGCTGCAGGAGAACTATTATGAAGAAATGCTAAAGAATGTAAAACAGACTTCAGTATGAGTGTTGCCACAAAATATCTCAATCTATAATCTTTGTGTAGGAAAAATTTGGAATTGGGGGTATTTGCTTTTGTTTTCTTTTTTTGTCTGTGTCATTGTACATCTGTGGTCAATCAAATTGTCACAAAAACTCCAGAGATGCATCCTATAGCTCTTCTGTTAAAGACAGGATTTATCCAAGAAAGAGTTTTATTTAGTTAGTTAGTTTGTCACTCATGTACAAGATATCAGGAGTAAGAATAAACATGATAAGAACACAGGAAATGGGTACAAATAAATGGGGACCTTAGGAAAGGGATGTTAGGCACGCTGGTGTGCTTATGCATGCCCCTACTGACCTCTTAGGAATGAGGTGAGGTCCACGGTAGACAGTTTAAGGTTAAAGTTATGGGGTTTTGAGGATGTAACAACAGAGTCAGGTAGTGCATTCTAGGCATTTACCCCAGTTGCTGAAGTCGTATTTAGTGCAATCAAGTTTGGTGCAGTTTACCTTGAGTTTGTATCTATTGTGTGCTCGTGTATTATTGTGGTTGAAGCTGAAATAGTCATTAACAGGTAGGACATTGTAGCAGATAATTTTGTGTACTACAATTAGGTCAGACTGTAGGCGGTGTAGTTCTAGGTCCAAGCCCAAAATTTTGAGCCTGGCACCATAAGGTATTCTGTTGTGAGCAGAGTTTATTAGAATGCTATTGAACTCTTAACACTTCTTATGCTAGAAACTTGGGACTAGGCCTCCATCTTCTTTCTTCCTTTCTCTTTTTCTTCAGGCAGATTTGTCCTGAAAATTAGTACTTCCCTTTCTCTTACATACCTGCACTCTCCAAATCCAGTCTGCTCTCCAGAAGTCTCTCTAAAACTGGCTTCTTCTCCAGGGTTCACAGTCTTTAAAGGACTGAAACTCTGTTAATCTTATTTTAACCACAAAGAAGCTATTTCAACAACAAACTGCTCTTGTTTTGAACAACTTTCTTTACAGGAAAACAATTCATGTGGGCAAGGGGGGGGGGAACAGCTTCCTTTTAACTCAAAAGGGGTCTATGTTGAAAAGCAACAAATATGTCCCTCTCTATTTGTACCCTCTATTTCTTAAATACTCTCTTCTATCTTTTGTCTCTGATTGCAACCCAGCCTGTCCACCTGCTTTTTCATCTTCTGGGGCTTGTTCTCTCTTTTTTCTCTTGCAACCAATCTGCACACCCTGTTCTTCCCACCCTGTCCTTCCTTGCCTGGAACAGGTTGTTTTGTCAAATATCCTTCATGATCCTCTTCTTCTGATTACTCCAGCCACTTTTTGCCCTTTTCACTGCTCTGAATGTTACCTCCAATCACTTTGCTCTTGTTCTGCTCCCAGTCGTTGCATTTATCTTTTATTTTGCTGTTCTGGGTTGCTGCTCTGGAGCTCCTGTCACTCCCAGGGTGGCTCGACTGTTGGTCTCTTTAGGATCTGACTTCCACTTGCTCGGAATCTTCCTAATTACCCAGTGCTTGCTGCTCACTTTTTTGTGCTGCTGCTGCCTTCCCTCATGCCCACTCACTCCCAGTTTACTGACTCTCTGCTTTATTAACCCCCTTTTTTTGTGCTGTTCTAGTTTTCGCTACCTGCTGACTTCCACTGCTTTATTTTGCCTCTATTTGTGTCAGTTTTTTTTTAACTCCTTCCACACTAGATAGCTTTTGGGCTCTTAAGCCTTGTTGCCATTTTGCCTGCAGTAAACAGTCTCTGATTTGATCTATCTCCTGCCTCCCTTTATCTTACACAACTTTTTATTTTATTAATTAAATGTATATGCCACCCATCTGATTATCCAGTGAGCTTACTTAGCAACATTTCTTTTTCCCATTCACAATAACTCTGAAGGAGGGGTTTTTATTTAATTGTGTGCGTAAAATTCAGGGTAATGAGGTGTAGCATTTGGACTTTGTATTTTGCAAACCAAAATGTTCTCTCTTTCTACAGGAGCTATTTGTCTACTTATTTTCTGTGTGTATTTATTGCAAAATCTAAATTACTCATAACAGTTTACAGCACCAAGGTCATAAAGCATAATTAAAGCGCTATCCTAATCAATTCTATTTAATAAATAAGGTATTTGAGGAATGTTGTTAGTGGAAGGAGAGAAGCCGCCATTACCAATCTATTCCTTCATAGGACTCCTCCAAAAAAACCTACTTCTTTCCCAACTGTTAATAGGGAGGTCTTCCTTTATTTCTAATAATCTGTTACATTATTCATAGGATTAAATTTTATATTCAAAACTAAATTTCTATTTGATGTCAAAACTTTTATTACAATGCTTGAACCAATTAAGTGAGATTTGTAACATCAGAAATTGAGAGACTGAGTAAAAATTTTAAAATGCTCTATCATTCTTGTGTGGCACTTGATGTGTTTGTGTGAAGGTGTTGACACTGCACCAATTTCTGCTGCTTTAAAGAGATCCAGTAACATTAAGAGACCATTTTTGTGGAACTGGTAGAAATGCAACATAATAATAATCATGCTTTGTTGTCTATAATTATTTTTTTATTCAACAAATATTTAAATATTTAATATTTCAAAATTAAATATTGAATGACTTTAATCCAAATATACTTTTCACTTTAACATTAAACCATAATATACAAATGCTATTCCTTTATCAGCCCAGTGATACAGGTTAACAATATATAGTACTGCTGAAATCACATTTTCATTTGAGACTTTTGTGACATGGAAGATTTGAACCAGCTCTTTGAAGTATTTATTTTTATTTCTAAAATGCATAAATCATACAAATAGCTTGTAATATTTGAATATTTAATATTCAAATACATATGAATTAGAAGAAAAATACACTAGCGTAGAATATAAGGGCAATTATCAGCTTGGACAGCTTCAAAAGACAATTAAATACATGGGCAATGGGATAATCAATAAGTATTGATTCAGATAATTAAGTGTTATCTATGGTATCCAAGGTAATAGGTTTCCCAGTACCAGGTGCTGGACAATATCATTAACAGAGAGTTAGGCTGTCTCTTTCAATCTTTAGGCATTTCGCAGGCATCTGATTGAGTGCTATGGAAACAGAATAAATCTAAGAACAGATTCACAGTCTGATAGAGAATCAAGAAACCCTTATATAATCAACCAGCTACTTTTATCCGTGAAGAGACAACCTTCTCACTGGTTCATCAAAATGTTGTTGGGAACAGAATCAGAGTATTTCCTCTGTGCACAGATATATTTTATTTCTAAACTATAAATAATACAGTTGCTGGAATTCTTCTAACTCCTCCTATCCATATCACTCAATTTATCAAAGAAAACACACAGTCAGGTTCTCCACAGCTGCCTAAACCAAAAGTGTTTTTCATGTAAGCACAAGTATTAACAAGTATTAACTTGTGCTTACATGAAAAACACTTTTGGTTTAGGCAGCTGCGGAGAACCTGACTATGTTCATCTTATCCCTTTCGTGCGGCCTTCCTTGATTTTAACCCTGCATTAGATTTTATTTCATGCATAGAAGATGTCAGAAATGCAAATATTGAGAAATGCCTGCTGCTTTTAATCCAGAAGTAGAATTCAGACATCACTCGCAGATTGAGTTGGGACCCACATGAAAGGTTTCTATAAACCAGTGTTCCCAATGTTTTTGTCATCACACTTCCATTTAATGTAATCTTAATTCCCCTACAAATCCAAATACCATGATGATCACAAATGAACAATGAAGTTTATGCCTCTTCCTCCACCACCACATTATTAACCAAACTTGTATTTGAGGAAAGGTGGAACAATTTGCAAATGAAAGGTTCTTCACATACCCCTGTCTGCAATTCTTGGAGGAAGGCAGACCTCACAATTTGGGAAGCCCTACTCTAAATCCTTGCCATTAAGGAGGATGTACAGTAGACTATATAGGCTGGGTCTTTTACAGGCCCACTAACTTTAGAAATGCCACATAAACCATAATCCAAGTAAGCAAAGCAAATTAACTCAAAATTATCAAACTTTAAAAGTCTGGTGTCTAAAAGAAAATTAATGTAATGCAAATGGATACCTACCTTTTAATATTTGGGAGTGTTTTTTTCCCCATTTCCAGAAGATTTAGAAAGCCCAACAGGAATTCATTGCCTAAAAAGAGTCAAATTTTTCTACAGCTATTAAAAGTCCCCCTGAGTTCCACAAAGCTCCCTCCCTGATGGCATTCCAGGAAGCCTTAAAGACCTGGCTGTTTACTAAGGCCTTGAAGTGGAGTGGGTAGGATTCTCCTGTTATGTTTATGCTTGCTTGTTGTTGGATTGCCACCTTGTGATTATGTTCATTGTAATTTTTGTACTTGTTTTGGTTAATTTTCTGCAGGGTGTTGTCTTTTATACTATTTTATTGTGGTGAACTGCCAAAGTCAGTTGGAACTGGGCAGAGTCCAGATCAATTAAATAAATAAATAAAAATGACTTTTTTTGCATAAAAGGAAGGGGAGCCAAAGAGCTAATAACTCAAATGGTTTAAGACTAAAATCCTTGCCCAAATTTTATTTGGAGAACAGGTTTTTATAGCATAACACTCTTCCCTAATGGCCCGGTTCCACTAATTCTGAAGGACAAACACTGTCAACGTGGATATTAGCAGTGACTCAGAGACTGAGGCACACTGGGCTTGCTATAGATTTGCTTCTCTCAACCTGCTTCGATCCAGTTAGGAAAGATAGTCCTTCAAGGTTGAATGATATTGAATACGAAACTGAAGTTGACACCCTTTCCCAGAACAGCAAAGCCCTGATAGCGAAAGGCACATGACAATACGCAAGCTATCTATAGCCATTAACCTTCGTTAGGTTAAGGAAGGAGTCTTTTTTTAGAGCTAGGAACCATGTGCTCCTCTCAGCGGTTATTACAGGACAGATTCATCAAAATCCTACTAACAGAATTCTCTTGTCCATAGAAACCATTTCACATGCATGGTGCCACAATGCTCCAGTTTGTACATGGATCTGTGCAAAGATTACATACTGCCACTGTTGCAACATGTTCCAGGAAGAGCAGAAGCATATTACATTATCTTTTTCAGACTCTAATCATATTACTAAAATTTAGAAGCCAAATTTTGTATGGCCTCAGTGAAATATGATACATTTGTCGGTCTGGATTCCATACCACTTATTTCATTTTATTTATGTTAGTCTTTTTATAAATGCTTATCTTTGAGCTTAATCATAAATTTTATTTAGTGAACGATACATCTGTCCACAAATCAATTCATATTGCTTTGTAAGTTGAAAAGATCTCTAAAGTTGAGAGAGACCCTTGATTTCATGATTCTCAAAACATAGCTCTGTCTCATTTTTATCTAATCTCTCATCCTGAGTGACTGCTTGGTAGTGTTTAATGAACTGTAAAACTTATTGTTTCACTTCAGCTCTCTCAAATTACACTTCCATATTCATAAATCATCAGGAATCTTCATTATTAACACCCTATTCCTTTTCACTCCCTCCATCAGTTTACAAGTTGGCATATATATTCCCCACAAAAGAGACTATTATTACTGCAAATTTAGCAAGATTTTAATTATTTTATTACCAATTAAAGATTTATATTTCTATATTATTCCTGGGTATATTTATATTGTTTGTAAGACTAAGAAAGGGATGCAAATTAATTAAATACATTTAATCGTATTATAACTCAAAACAACAAAGTTACATCTATTTTAAAAAGCATTTAAGATTTTAGTAGAGCATAATTAGGGCTAAGACTAAGTGTGTTGATCAGAAAGGTTGGCAGTTCGGAGGTTCAAATCCCTAGCATCGCATAACGGAGTGAGGGATTGTTACTTGTCCCAGTTTCTGCCAACCTAGCAGTTCAAAAGGTTGTAAAAATGCAAGTAGAAAAATAGGGATCACCTTTGGTGGGAAGGTAACAGTGTTCTGTGCACCTTTGCCATTTAGTCATGACGGCCACATGACCATGGAGACATCTTCTGACAGTGGCTTTGAAATGGAGATAAGCACCATGTCCTAGAGTCGGGAAAAACTAACACATATGTTTACCTTTATGTTTAATGTGAAAAACAATTTCTATATAATGCATGTTTCTCTGCTCATGACTTCCAACTTTCCTATTAATTTTGCTCCGTTATAGAAAAAAATCAGCAAGTTATAAGCATTCCTGTTTTTTCTCTGATAAATGGCAGGAGACTAATGCTGCTTTTTCTGAAACTCACCAAAGGGGTATGTTCCAAAGTCTTTTAAACAATCTCTGAATGTTCTGTATAAACAAAATTCATTTCTAAAATTTCAGAATGTGCCCCTGAATTATTGGGTCATTCCACACGTGCAGCAAAGATAACGTACAACGGAGGTCTACATAACCTCTAGCCTTCTTCAATCTATGTTGGATGTTCTTCCCCCTTTCTGAGTATACGCAAACAACCTTAGAGAAATTTCCTTCCTTCTCCCTTCCATTGACAGAAATCAATTACTGTACCATAAAATGTTGAAATTTCATTCATAAATGTATTAATGACATGTTTTTATAATGTTACTTAGAAGAGACTATATATATGTTGCATTTGTGCTGATAAATAAATAAAGGGAGACTAGTATAGATCTATTTCAAGCTATTTAGCTCTCATCAGCTAGCCATACCCTTACTGGGATTCGAACCTGGGCTGTATTACATATTAGGCAGTTGTATTAGCCACTAGGCCACAGACTCTCCTCCTTTATCATACACACACACACACACACACACACACACAAATACATACTACATTTACTGATTTAAATGGTAATGGGCAATTGCAATTCAGTTTTGTAAAATTGATAAGAATGAAAAAAACCTAAAAATAGCATATTCACAAAAATCACAAGAAACATGAAGCTTTTCAGATTCTTATTCAACCAGCTAATGTGTTCTGTTGCCCTTTCGAAAGTTTTCTGTCAGGCTGTATTATACATTAATGTTTTATGTGGTGATTTATGCTCTTCCTCATTCATTCTTCAGCAAATATCTTGTTTTCCTTTGCCAGTCAAAACAATTGTATTGTGTTTATGCAGGTAAAGAATTGATGATGATTGAAAATGCTTTATATTTTCTGACAGTATGCTAGCAGAATATAAGAAACAGTGTTTCCTCAGGAGAGTAAAATGGCAACTGAAGAATTATGTACCTACCTACATTCCCCAAATATGCTTTTGTAAAACCCGTGTAGCTGAATATTAAAACCTAATACTATTTTAATACCATTATTGCTCAACAAAAATGAAGAGCATTAACATATAAATTGCAACATTTAAGAAATACTTTATTGGCCAAATATGATTGGACACACAACGAATTTGCCTCAGCATTCATACAAGCAACAAGTGATAAATCATGAGCATAATCATAAAATACAATCATCATAAATCATAAGACACAACACTCAGTGATAGCCATAGCATACTAAATAATCAATCAACATAAATCATAATAGGATACTAAATAAAAGCAATCAACATAACTCCTGAAATTCAAATAACAAAGTTATAGCCATAAGAAGCTAAGGAAATAGGTAATAGGAAAGATGAGAAGGATAATACTAACACAGTCCTACCATTAAAAATCATTCCATTAAAAAAAACATTTTTCTTTCTATTTGCCAATTGGTCCTTTTTATATCACAATTTTTCTGTTGACAATTTTCTTTTTTAGGTTCCTCCCCATTTTACCTCCTAAGCGCTGACAGCTTTTGCCAGACAGGAAATGCTGCAAATGTAAAAGAGGCCCAGGTGGAGCTCTGTGAAACCCACAATCCCTTTGATGCCCTTACATCCTTATTAGTGCTTTGATCTACAATAAGGACTTTGAGACTTGGGCAGTAAATATATATTATCTGATTTTGTATGAGCTATTGATTCTGCAGCTGCACCCTGCTTCCTCCTTTCTCTCACTCTCTTCAAACTTTGTTTTCTGTCAATAATCTTTCTTAATTTCAGAGGGGAAATGTTTGAATAAGTGGTGACATCACCCTCTTCACATACATTATCATCATTATTATTATTCTTTGTGCCCACAGTAAAGATGACAGATTTCTGGCTCCTTTTAAATTCTAGAATTGTCATTCAGTTCCAAATCTCACAGAAACACATCAGCAGAATTTTGTTTTTATTTGAAGTGTGACATTTTTGCAACCTAGTTTTACTACTAAATAATAGATAACACATGAATATTATAGATGGATACATTACATTTTGATTTATATTCAATAATACATATTTTCAGTGACAAACATTGTGGGTGTAGGAGGGGGAGAGGGAGGGAGGGAGAAAGGAAGGAAGGAAGGAAAGCCTCAGATATTTTAGCCAGAAAGATAAGAGCTGCAAAGGAAATGGAGTGGAGAAAAATAAATGAAAAGAAAAAGATTTCTTAGTAAGAGCTATTGATAGCTAAAACTGCAGAAATAATGTTTGACTCCTCAGCTTTCTTTGGCTATTCTAAATGAGGAATGAAGATCCTATCACAGAGCAGTATATTCCTATGGTGTTTTTGTCAAACTGTTTCCCTTCACGGATATGTGTTTGTGGAGAATTTTGCTGATTTTATCTGTGGTGCCTTTGATATAAGGGAAGAGGGCGATGTCATTGTCCTGTTCTGTATCTCGGTTCTCCATAAACACAATATCAAGACAGCAGTGACCAAAAAATAGCCAACATCCTAAGAAACCCCAAAGACAAGATCCAGCTAGAAAACCAAGGAGTCTATACCATGCAAATTCTCCTGCACACTGCTTAGAGAGTCCAAGCTGTGGGTTATTTCAGTCTGGTTGCCCTGGAACTGAGGAAAAGACTTTTCCTTGGCCACGCCTCCAGGCGTGCCTAATCCCCAGAAATTTTCCTCAGTTTTGCCCGTTTGGAAGCTGTTTTGGGAGCTCCAGCTGAAATAGTGCTTTGCTTGGACTCTCTTTAATTCTTCTGACTTTTCCTACTGAGTATATATTCCCCCTTAGGCATTCTTGCCTTTTCTCTTGTTCAACTATCTTTCTCACTTGTCTTCAAGCCTCCAGGAGGCAGGAGGTAAGCGTTTGGCTGGGGGAAGGGCCTCCTTTGTCAATCTCCTCAGGCCGATCTCGGAGGCTTGCCGCGCCTTTTAAAACAGCGCGAGCGGTGGCAGGAAGGCTCCAGGAGCCTGTTTTTCCCCTTGTGATTCCATTTTATTGTTTTATTGTGAGTTCTTCATTTTTTCAAGCCCCTCGCTCATAGGAACTGCCACGGAGGCGCGTGCGCGATCGCCCAAGGCTAGGGCGATCACCGCATGGTCCTTTCTATTCCCTCATGGCGTGGCGGCGATTTTCGGTGCGAATTATGCTGTTTACGCCCAGCTGCAGGCCGCGCAGCCACGCTACAGCAGGGACCGCTGAGAGGCAGTAGGCCAGCAAGGGGTGGGCCCCTCTGGCCTTTGCCTCTCCTCTGTCAACACACATTTTTCGCCATTCCTGGGCGAGCGGAGCTGGCGCCTTGGCCTAATCAAAGACCATCGCCCGGCCTTGGGAGGCCTATTGTAATCCTGGCATTTCTCAAAGGCCCAAACCTCCCCTCATCCCTGCCAGGCCAGTCTATCACTGACTATAGGCCTGATGTCAAGAAACCTCCAGTTCAGGCACCTTTTCTGACTTTCATTCTCTATTACGTTATGTTTTATATTTGCATGTGTCCTGATTAATGACAACTTCTCTCTTGGCCTTTGTTACAGAGCAGACTACCATCTACTGCAGCTCTCCCTCACTCGGCCTGCGCTTGCTTGCTTGTGCAATCTTGGCATAGATAAATCGGAACCTCTGTCCAGTAGACCGGGACCCTCCCAGGGCCTGGATCAGGTTCCTTCCTTATCTTTGGGTGGGAGGGGCTAGCAGAGACAGGGCTCCCTCCCAGACCCCTCCCCTCAGAACTCCATCTGCTGCTGAAGCTAGGGATGCTGCAAGGCGTCAGCGGGCGCTTGACAACCAATTTGAAAAGGCCCGTCGCCAGGCGGCTAAGGAGACTCCCTCCGGGGATTCCTTTGTCCTGCCACTTCCCAGAAGGGATTTGACAGCCATTATGGCAGAAGAGGTTGACTCTCAAAACCTGTCCCCGGACCGGTCCTTTTCTGAGCCTCCTTCCCCTGCCAATTCTTGGTTCCCCAAACAAGAACCAGCCCAGGAAGCTGTTCTCCCGGAGGATTCACCTTCCCAGGGGGAGGAACCCTTGGGTGCTGATGGTGATTCAGACCAGGATCCCGAGCTGTCCCCTAGGATGCAGACGATAGTGGAACGTGCCATAGCGAAGGGCATAGCTGATGCCATGCGGGCACGGGATAAGCAGGCAGCCCCTTCGATTCCCCAGGCTCAGGGTGGCCCTCCCCCAACCAAGCGGGTGCGTCATCCATCCCTGGAATCCTCTGTTGTCAGCTAGGCCTCGGCCTTGGAGGCAGCGGATCCCATAGAGCAGGGTCTGTCCGAGGATGAGGACCTCTACCCAGACACTCCTTCTTTCTCCAGCCTATTCAAACCCAGCTTGTTTAAGTCAGTCCTCCGCAAAGTGAAGGCCACCACCATGGTAGGCATTAAACCAAAGCCCACTGCAACTCAGACTGATTCAGCCCCAGTAAACCCGAATGCGGTCATGTTCGACCCCCCAACTTCCCAGCAAGAGTTGGTTCCAGTTCCGGGTTGTTTCTGGACCTTATCCAGTGTCAGTGGGTTCAACCAGCCACCTTGTCCTCACCTAGCGGGGTAGACAAGAAATTGTACACAATGGAGCCTGTCCTGGAAGATCTCTTGGCTCTCCCGGCAGTAGATCCTCCCATTACAGCCCTTACTTCTAATGCCTCCCTGCCTGCAGACCTGTCTGAAGGCCTCAAGGCGGAGGACAGAAAGGCCAAAAAAGTCTGTCACAAGACTCACCTGGCGGCAGCCTGGGCCATTAGGGCCTCCTCTTCCGCCTCCTTTTTTAGTGGGCAGCTTTAATCTGGTCACGTGACATCCTAAATAAGATTCCCGCAGGGGACGCCCGGCTTCATCAGGACGTGACCATCGCGGCGTCGCAATACGCTGCTGACGCGGCCCTTAATGCTACCAAATTCGCTTCTAGGGCTCTAGTCACAAATGTCACCTCCCACCGGCTACTCTGGCTCCGACATTGGCAAGCGGACCAGAAGCATAAATGGAAATTGGCTTCTGCCCCCTTCAAGGGGTCCAAATTATTTGGTGAGGTTTTGGATTCTTTCCTTATAGAATCAAAGGATAAAAGAAAGATCCTTCCCTCGACGTCCAAAAAACAGGACCGCAAGTCCACACCCTATGCGAGGCAGCAGTCCTTTCGGCCCTCAGAGCCCTCCACATCTACCTCTTTCTACCCCTCTAACAGAAACACTGGGCAGCAGGGGGAGAGGGCTCAGGACAGGTCTTCCTTTCGAGAACGCGGTAGGCAGCAGTTTGGCTTCCGTAAGTTCAATCGTGGAGGCGTCTCCAACAGGCCCTTCCGGAAGTCCAAGTGACTCCCCGAGCTCATCTCCAATCGGGGGTCGGCTGCAGCTGTTCGCCTCCCACTGGGCCCAGACAGCTCACGATGCCTGGGTTTTACAGGTGGTCAGGGAAGGTCTATCCCTAGAATTCCTATCCTCCCCTCCCAGAAACTTTATCAGGTGTCCCACTCCCTCATGTCCCACCAAGAGGGAGCAGATGAACCAGGAGGTTCTCCACCTCTTGGAGATCAATGCCATCGAACAGGTGCCCCTGGACCAGGAAGGGAGCGGGTTCTACTCCATTCTCTTCCTGGTCCCCAAGAACTCGGGGAAGTGGAGGGCCATCTTGGACATCAAGAACCTCAACAGGCATATTGCCTATCGGAGGTTCAAGATGCAGTCCCTTCAGTCCATCTTGGTGGGGATCCACCAGGGAGACCTCCTCACCTCCATAGATCTGCGGGAGGCTTACTTACACAGCCCAATTCACCCCTGACATCGGAAGTTCCTGCACTTCTTTTATGCAAGCCGCCACGTCCAGTACAGGGCCCTTCCATTCGGCCTGTCCTCGGCCCCCAGGACCTTCACCAAGGTTCTTGCAGTAGTGGCGGCCCATCTCCGCCGCAGGCCCATAAGGCTCCAATGCTACCTGGACGACATCATCATCCAGTTGTCGTCCAGGCGGCAGGCCTTGCGGGATCTCCAGATAACTATGAGGACCTTCAGGCATCACGGGTTCTCCCTGAATCTCGAAAAAAGTCACCTTACCCCCACCACCAAGATCAATCACTTGGGGGCGGTGATAGGCACCATTTCCTGCAGGGTGTTCCTCTCCCAAGACAGGTTAGAAGCCCTCCGGTCCATGACCCTCTCAGTACGGCAAGCAAGGCAGGTTCCGATTGTCCTCCTCTCACAGCTACTGGGAAAGATGATCTCCTGTCTGTCGATCGTCCCTTGGGCACGTCTCCACTCCAGACCCCTGCAGTGGCTGCTCCTTCTTCATCAGAGGGCCAACAGGAGCAACTCACCAAGACTGATTCCAGTACCTCAGTCAGTCAAGAGGTCCCTCCAGTGGTGGATGTCTCCAGCTCTGACCAAGGGACACCTGTTCAAGGAGCCCGACCAACTGGTCATCACCACCGACGCCAGTCTTGCAGGTTGGGGAGTGCACATGGACCATCTCGTGGTCCAAGGGAGGTGGTCCCCGGCGGAGTCGCATTGCAGCATCAACCTTCTGGAGCTGCGAGCTGCGAGGTTGGCCCTCCGTCATTTCCACTATCACATACGTCACCGTCATGTCCTATTGATGACGGACAATGTCGCCACGAAGGCGCACATCAACCGCCAGGACGGCACCAAGTCCAAAAGACTGATGGCAGAGGCGGAAGCCTTGGGACTATGGACGGAGCGGCACCTGGAATCGATCCGCTCCGACCACATCTCCGGCGTGGACAACACCCAGGCGGACTGGCTGAGCAGGACCACCATTGATGCCGCGGAATGGTGGCTGGATCCTGCTCTGTTTCAACAACTGTCCCACAGGTTTGGTCTTCCGATGATAGACCTGTTTGCGACGAAAGCCAACACGCACCTTCTGCGCTTCTTCTCCCGCTTCCATTGTCCAGGAGTGGAAGGAACGGACGCTCTTTGCTG
This sequence comes from Thamnophis sirtalis, assembly GCF_051295495.1. Taxonomy (NCBI): domain Eukaryota; kingdom Metazoa; phylum Chordata; class Lepidosauria; order Squamata; family Natricidae; genus Thamnophis; species Thamnophis sirtalis. The sequence goes on along the minus strand of NW_028261386.1, from coordinate 66,490,376 downwards.
CAGCTGGCCTCGCGGCCTCCTCTATGCCTTTCCTCCTCTTTCACTCCTTCCCCGTCTTCTAATCAAGATCATAGAAGAGGGGGCGGAAGTGCTACTCGTGGCGCCCCATTGGCCCCAGAGCTCCGATCGAGGAGATCTGCAGGGCAGCCACGTGGTCTACACCATCTCCGTTCATCAGATACTATAAGCTAGACACGTTTGCTTCAGCTGAGGCGGCCTTTGGCAGGTGGGTGCTGCATGCAGTGACTTCTTCTGTCGTACCCCGTGACTCTGATTCTGCCCGCCCAGATGGACATTAACTTGGGTATGTCCCACAGCTTGGACACTCTAAGCAGTGTGCAGGAGAACGACCATTGGTCTTACCTGAAGGGTCCTTCTCTGCACACTGCGGGAGAGTCCAACCCACCCTGGTCTGTCTGGGGTTACGGATCGTCGTGTCAACACGATTCCATTCTACGGTCGTCTTCAGCTGCATCTCCACGGCCAGTGTCTCAAATTTCTGGGGATTAGGCACGCCTGGAGGCATGGCGAAGGAAAAGTCTTTTCTTCAGTTCCAGGGCAACCAGACTGAAATAACCCACAACTTGGACTCTCCCGCAGTGTGCAGAGAAGCCCTCCAGGTAAGACCAATGGTCAATCTGCCCAGCCACATACATTGGACAAATTAATAGGAGAATAAATGCATGCATCGCAGGACAAAGAATGCAGTCAGAAAAGAAGAAAAATCTTCCTCCCTCTTCCAGCACCTTAAAGCTACAGGACATGAAATTAATTTTGAAAGAACCAAATTAATCTTCAACAAGAGAATAATTATGGAAGCCATCGAAATAGAGAAACACCCCACAACATGAATAAATGTGACGATACCTCCCACCTACGAGACATCTGGAAACTAGCCCTAGTCAACAAATGAGTCCCAGCCACGAAAACTGACACCGGACCCAGAACAACACAGGACACATCCACCAATCACCCTCACCAGACTCAAACCCAAAACCATCCCATAGACCAAATGCAACCACCATCCAGAAGCGAAACCACGGAGGCATCACCAACTGCTGCACCCCCCTCCAATCCCCACACAAAGTAAACTGACTCATACCATGAACACATGGCCAGACTGCAAACTCGGAGCCATACCAAAGCCTGGGATGTTACACCACAGCCATCTGCTCAGGACATTACATCACAGAACTCAGGAGGTTACAACGCAAAGGCTCAGGACGTTACAATTCAGCCAACCACCCAGGAGGTTGCAGCACAGGACTCAGGATATCACTACAATAAAGCTCAGGATGTGATCACACAGCCCATTACTCAGGTCATTACAACACAAGAGAACAATAGGCACACAGCCAGTATCTCAGCCAGACAGGATATTATGAAACAGCCGACTAATCTGCAAACATCAACTCCATCAACTAATCAAGATGTTACAACACAGCCAACCAATCCGCTTACAGCAGCAAAGCCAACACTCCACACACCACCACCAATATTTATAGAAAGACGACAGCTCTGATAACTCTTTACTCGCACAAGCATGAAGCCGAAGGCACCAGCCTGAAGATAGTGAGTGGGACCTCATCAAAACGTCACTAAGATACTCTCAATCTTACATGGGAAAAGACCCGAATACACCAAGATCTGCATATATGTATATGTATACGTATACGTATACGTATACGTATACGTATACGTATACGTATACGTATACATACATACATACATACATACATCCGAGGAACTTTTGAGGAACAGGCAACAACTGTTACACACAAGCATCAGTCAGCATAGCACTGGATGAGATACTTGTTTCTCCTCGCTTCCTAACTCCAGATACCTCAATATAGTGTCTGGATATGAAGTTCAGGAAAGGTCCCAAATATAAACATAGCTTGGTGGTTTTCCACCATCACTAGGACAACCAATGCTTGTGTTTTATTTTATTTTCCTAACAAAAGAAAGGAGTGTGGGCTTCATTTTTTTAAAAAAATTGCAAAAGTCCTTAATTAGAGAGATAACTTCTTTTTAACTTCTAGTGATCATGTAGATACTCTTTCTCCATGATGATATATGCCTAACATGTTCCTTTTAAGTCTCCCAACAATGTACTCCTTGCCAACGTGTCCATCCATCTCGCTGCTGATCATCATCTTCTCTTTCCTTCCTCCTTTCCCAGCATAGAACCTGGATCTTTGCATTCTATGTCTGAAGTAGAATAATTTGCGCCTGATCATTTATGCCTCCAGTGAGAACTCTGGGTTAGTTTGTTTGACAATCCACTAGTTTGTTTTCTTGGTTGCCACGATATTTTCAGATGTCTCCAACACCAAAATTCAAAGGCAACAATACATTTCATATCCTGCTTCTTTAAAGTTCAACATCCACTTCACAATCAGGATTAGCATTTTTGCACACCCCTACTTAAAGAAATTCTTCAATCATAGAACTATTACTTTAGCAAAATATGAACTCATCCTTGACCTTAAAAGGGACATTAGTTGGTGCTAAATGTTTATTAACTTTATTATGACATAATCTTAAGTGTAGGTTGAAAGTTTTTGATGCAATTCATATCTCTACGAAGATTTTTCTGTATCCTGTCTCTACCCATTTCCTCCCTTCTGCAATCTTTTTTGAAACTTAGAAAACAATCTGGTTTTGCATTTTTGTCTCAGAAGATGAAAGTCGGTGCTTGTAAATGGAGTATCATGATATAACCATTCATTGCCAAAGGCAGAGAAATAGAAATTGAACTTTTCTACAATAAAACAGGAAAATAATTTTCTTTTTTTCCTTCCTTCTATTTAAGAGTCATTAAATACACACTAGACAAGCTCGTTGGCTTTTGAAAGTGCATCATTGCTGGAGGCATCAAAACTGATATTAGCATTCTGTGTAAGATGGATTATTCTATTTAGCTTTGTATTTACTGGAAGGCCATTACATAGATGTCTAGGTTGTCATAATCAATTTTGCACACAACCTTTATGTAGATTGAAACATTATTTTTACTCTGATCATGCAGAGAAGGCTTAAGACAAAATGAGCAAGTCAAATAACTGAGAAAACAATATTGCCAGGGAAATGGGCCTTTCTTTTTAGCATCAACCTTCAATGCATGATGCTTGTGTAATTACTGTTTGTCATCATCGTGATCATTAGCATGCCACATCTGAAGATGCTGTCATACCCTTGCATAGTGCATATAAGAGACAGGCATGAGTCTACATACAAATTTCCAGAATTAGCAGTTCCCATTTTGTTTTAAGCTATTGACTTTCTCTCTCAGTATTTTTCATGTCATAAATTTCCCCTGGACACAGCTTTACTTGCATGACTGAAATCTGCAATGAAGTTGCTCATTTTCTTGTTCACGGTCTCCTTGGGTACTCAAATATAGAAAGCTTTTAATATTAAATTATCTTTTCAAGCATTAAACAGTGGTGAGTTTTTGATGCCTATAGATCGGTAAAATGAATTAAATATTCTAAATAGTGTAATTTCAGAGCATTTTACTCCATTTATCCTCCTTGGGACATTTAGTGCTTTAGAGATTAAATTAAAGCATAACAATATTATATTAGGGGGAAATCAATAGACTAATTATAATAGATTTAACAGTAACACTAGTAGATTTGCAAGATAGCAAATAAATAATTTATAAGAAACAACTTTTTTTTCTAATTTGTTATGGGTTAAAACCAAGGACACAAATCTTTTTTTTTAAATATCAGAATTCTTTTATAGTTTTTTATAGTTATATATAGATTTATCGTTATTTTTCTCTAGGTGAAAAAATACAGTTGAAATTTATTGGAAATGCTATGGGTTTAAATCCAACCCACCAGTAAATTTGGGTCATCTCTTAACTGGCAAATTTTCTATTTCTTCCCTATATCCAAACACTTCACTTCAAAACATCTAGTAAGCTCAAACGAAATGATACAGATTATAATATAGATGGTCATTGTATAGAGCTGTGATGGCAAACCTATGTCACATGTGCCAGAGGTGACACACAGAGCCCTCTCTGCTGGCACATGCACCATCGCCCCAGTTCAGATCTCCATGGTGTTTCTATTGTGAACTTCTGTTTCCCTAAAAACGATGAAACAGAAGCTCACAAAAGAAAAAGATCTTACCTCTTGACGTGTTGCCAATGTTGGGATGCCCCACCACCCACTGGCCAGCTGATCTTCGGGTCTCTGCTGTGCATGCATGCACGTCAATGCATGCCCATGCATATGCGAGTTTGCATGTCCATGCATGCCACATGCATGTCCACATATCTCCACATGCAGAGTTTGGGCACTAAGTGCATAAAAGCTTCACCATCACTGGTATAGAACAATTAATAATAACACCGTATTCATTGTCCAATAATTTATGTAGAGATACTTACATTATTGGATAGGGCTATGTCTCAAATTCTGATCAAATCCTAAAAATAATTCAGGTATGTCATATTATCATATCACATCTGCTTATTATTTGTATTTTCATTTCTACAACCTCATTTTCATTGAAAGTGCCATTTATTTTTTTAAAGCATTATATAGCCAATCAGACCAGTTTTCCATTTCAGTTTGATTTAATATATGAGTTTGTATAGTACAATTTTCGCTGTGTGCTATTGACATGGTAATGAAGTAAAAAAACCACTGGTTTTGATAAAATTGATTTAAGTATATTTCTCGTAACTAAACAATGCCTTTCATAAGAAAAGTAAGCAATTTAGAGCTTGATAAAGGAAACTGCATGAAGTTAAGTTGATAACGACAAATTGGTAGAATAGAGACTCTTACAAAGCTTCCATTAAAGAAACCAGGCAGTAAAAAATGCTACCAAGCTCTGTTAAGAATTTTGGATGATAGCACTCAAGAAGTCCCTTTTTAGAAAAAGAAAAAGGTTTAAGGAACTCCTGTCATAATTTACTTATTTTCAGAATTTCCCTTTTGTCATACATTGAATGGAATAGAGATAATACTTTGAAAACAATCACCCTTCATTTTCATCTCCTAATTTTAGCAACATGGTTTTAGAAACTTCTGGATTTGCGGGAACTGGTTAAGTGAACACTGTTAGCCTTCTGCCACTGTTTTTTTTCTTCACATTATAAGTATAACAAATTTAGAAAACATTTTCCATGATTTGAAATTCCTCAGAATGGGAGAACTGCTGAAAGTAATATGCCACCCAGAGTGGTATTCAGCAGATTCTGACCAGTTCTGGAGAACCGGTAGTGGAAATTTTCATTAGTTCAGAGAACTCTACCACCTCTGACTGGCCCCACCCACCCTTATCTATTGTCTGCCTCCCGAGTCCCAGCTGATCTGGAAGAAATTGATTTCAGTAATCTTCCCTGGAGTGGGGAGAGAATGGAGATTTTACAGTATCCTTCACTTGCCACACCCACCAAGCCACATTCACCAAGCCATGCCATGCCCACCAAGCCACGCCCACAGAACCGGTGAAAAAAATTGAATCCCACCACTGATGCTACCATATTTTTAGATGTACTGTTAGTTTCTCTGATTTACTTGAGGTTTGTCTTTAAGGAAAAAGGATTTCTGCAAAGTGGAATTGAGAACATGAGGTACAAGGAGAACGAGAAAGAAAATTAAATGAATTTTTAAAATAGGGATATTTGAGGGATTCTAAAATCTCAGAATAAAATTATAATCATTCTTAATAGATTCCACCTGCCCTTGTAAATATGTTAGATCAAGCAAACATTTCTTAAAATAAAAGGATATTCCAAAAGGATGTTCCACACATTGTTTTTAAAAAATGAATAAAGCATTCAATATTTGCATTATAACAGTAACTATATAAAATTAATAATCTAAAATGGAACCAGATAAGGTCTATCACATCCACAATTCTGATTCAGCAGAATTGAAACGCATATAAAAAGATAAAAAGAGGATATAGGAGGACAGTAGGTCCCTAATACCATTTTCTTGAATATCTGTACTGAGAGAGAGAGAATTCTTTTTAAAAGTACTGGAGTCATTGCTGTGATTAATAATTCTGACATCTATAAATTTAATAAATGCCTTTTTAGAGATGTTCTGGTTGAGTGCTATTTCCCTACCATTCAGCTTCTTTGGTTGAGTCCAGGATATAACATGGTCTGAATGGATGAAAAAATATGCCCACCTACTTTTTCCACATATGTACCATTTTTTATAGTTCTTTATGATGCCACTTTTATTTTCCTGTCCTTCCTCCTCACCTTTAAAGTCCCAGTTCTTGAAACTTTCTTTCAATCAAATTTGTTTCGGACACTGATCAAAAAATTTTCTTTTTCTCATTCTGTAATGCCCTTATGAGATGTGGTAGCCATAACTGTAGCTAGTCTAGATCTGACTATTCTGTCTAAAAGTATGATAATATTAATAGTGCTATTATCAAAAGTTTCCTAACATTATTTAAGAAGGATTTTTTTAAATAGCCTTATACTGGATCAATATCTGCTCTAAATTATCAATTGCATTTTGTTTGGCTAGTCTCCACAAGTTCATCTTATATCTGAAATTAGGATTCTTTGCATCACTGTGCATAATCACTTACATTAAAATTACATTTGATAATGTAATTTCCAACTTTTCCCCACTTTGGAATTAAGTTCTTTTTAGCACTTTCCTTTTTTCTTTTTAATTACATGATATAATTTGATTGTCAGGAGAGATTTCACTCCTAATTCCAGATTGTATCTGAGCAACCTATAAAGCATCAATCCTATACAGTTATCTAAGGCTGATAAGCACTTATTTTAAATAATTCATTGATAAAAGAGAGGAAGCTGTAGTGTTTTTTCTATAATATTGTTGTCTATTGCGGCTCTTACAAGGTTCCTTGGCAGGTAGATTAACACCTTCAGAGGAACTCATAGGGTAGTCTGCTCATTCTTCAATTATTGGGAAAACTTAATGAAAAATAAGCTAAACTGAACATAGCCTTGGCTAATTGTTTTACAAAATAGTCAAAATTGCAATTGACAGATTTTTATATCCACATACATGGAGAAACAGTGCCTTCCCATGTTGTGAAGGGGAAGTCTTACAGACTAAGATTTTAGATGTAATTAAGTGTTCATGTTACTTGTATACTCTGAAAATAGTACACATTCTTTTTTAGAGGAAAAAAAGGAAGGAGTTTGGAATGCAAAAGTGAAAATTTTAATAATAAGCATAAAACATTACATCCCGACCCTGAGTTGTTGCTCTCTTTTTAAAAAACATTTTTAAGAAATCATACTTAATGTGCTCCCTTTTCATTAGTTGTATACCAAGATATGCTCTCCTCCTCAAACATACTCAGGATTACACAAAACTTGATTTTGCCTGAAGTGGATAAAAAGCATTAATATATACCTGGCAGTGAAAAAAACAGCAATACTGGTCCTCCAACAAGAGTTTTTATTGTGTTTCTGTGCCACGTAGGACTAGAGCTCTTTATAATACTCTTAAATCCATGTTTGTCAGAGTCTTTCCAAGACACTTATCAAAGTATCTGCTCTCTCCTGTAGCCCATCAAAGACAGGGACCAGAGAGGAGGGGGCATGTCAAAATCTGCCTGGATTAACAGACAGGAGTTGGATAGGCTGCATCACTCTTGACTGCATCACCAACCACATTGTTGGTGAAGCATTGTGTGGATGGAAATAATATATTGGAAGGAGATTAGAAAAAATATTAAAACAAAAACAACTTTGAATAGTATGAATTGAAGGCTGGAGATGAGAAAGAGAAATGTCATGAGGATGGGATAGTTAACTAAATATGCTCATATCCTGGTTAAGGGGATGTTGATGAGCTTTTAAAGAGGCCATCTAAGAAATAAAAGTAAAATAAAACATAGTAAACATTAAAATGTAGAATTATAGAATTATGTACACATATTTAGAAGTAGTTCTTTATATTACTTATCCTGTGGAGATAATGTCTTAGTAGCTTTATGGTCATTTCATGATGTGGAGATGTATGTATTAAAAAGTGCTTTCCTTTCATGCAACAAAGAATTACTTTCATTCCCACTGAAATGTTGATATGTATGTATAAATTATTTAGACATCCATGTTAAACGCCAAGAATTCACTAGGAAAGATCGTGTTTTGCAAGTTGATTCTTTTCTCATGTTTTGCGTGATTTAAATTATTTATAATGCATCAGGCTAGGCTTTTTCATACATTATATCTAGATAAAGGAGAAAAGAGGATGAAATGTTTGTTTCTTCAATAATCAAACAGAAAAAGAATGAAAGTGAGCAGAAGCATTGTTGATGCTCCAGTAATGTACTATGGGCCTACCTAAACCTTTCTGCTGCATTGCTCTGAACATGAGGGAGAAGAAATGGTAGTGGTTGCTTTATTGTTTGCTTTTATAGTTTCTTTGTAGAATCAACAAAACTCTAGAGAAAACCAAGAAGAATTTCTTAAAATGGTACTATTTTTGCATCTATATCACAGAGAAAAAAATGTTCTCTTTACTCTTTGGTTGCTTTTCTCCTCATTGGTTTGTTATTACTTCAAAGTGAAAGTGACACTGCTAAACATTCTTTTTAAGGATAGATATTCTAAGGCTACAATAGGTGTATTGTAAAACCCAAACCTGGCAATTACTTAAACCATGTCAGGGATGACTGAGATTCTTTACATCCCAAGAGCTGAGAAGTAACATACAGTAGGTGAAAAGATTTTCCACACAGTCTCAAGGACTCCACTAAGAATACACTCAGCTACATCTTAAAAGAAAAATGAGCCCCAAAGCTCTTTTCCATTCACCCATCCCAGCTGCTTTAGAAAGAAAAACTGGTTGCTAAGAAAGTTCAGGAGCCAAATAGGATTGTTGTTATTTTTGAAATTTCAGGACTGGACTGAAGAAATCTTCTCTTTTCTTATTTCAGTCACATTTTCAGTAACAACCTCGGTTCTAAATCGTTATATAGTACTTTAAAAAAAATCCCTACTAAACATTTCTACTAGCAATTGCCAAAGCAATTAATCTGCACAGCAAGATGATATAGAATGTCAGGGTAAAGGTACAATGTGGGATTAGTTAAATCTTCCTATTTCAGAATTGATATTAGTCTCATGTTTACATCTGTAAGCCAGTATCTTGTGTATTGTATATCAGAAATTCACATTCGGAAACTTATTTTTTTATTTTATTTTAGTTATGGGTTGCACTGGAACATTTGGGAGGTTTGAATGCCAGTTTTGTAGATAACTAAATTCTAGGACTGTATACTGGATGTGTATGAGGCTCAAAATCTGGGATAGATCAGGTTACCGGTAAGTCAGGTCAAATCATTATTTATATAATGCAGAATAAATACCTTTCATATACTTTGTCTCCATTCAAAATCCTTTGTGAAGCTCTGGCCCTGTTTTTTTTTTTAATTTTGAAATTTAACAGAGTGGAAATGGCAGCTCCATTGCATGAAAAATATATCAATCAGTTGTATTAAAATTCATCATGAAGAGAGGAAGGATCATGATGACCCTCAGTGTGAAAGACTATAGAAAAGGACAAGGAGAGCAGGAATGATCAGCAATACAGGACTGTGAGAAAGAGAGAGAAAGGGCAAAATAGGTCTCAGTCATATTGCAGGGACCATATAATACTGAGATTGTTTGGAAGTGATATAGATGCTTTTCAGACTGTAGCTTCTAATGTCTGAAAGTGAAAACTAGAAATAATAGTAAGAAATTGCCCTGAAAAATAATGCATTAATGCTGAGGTCTAGCTTGGGAGAAATCAGGAGAATATCAATATAATGATGAATGAGAACCTTAAGAGCTCAGATTTTTTTTTAAAAAAAGAATAGTATTCCAAAATTAAGAATAGTTTATAAGTGACTCAGGATACTACAAGCTCTCTTCTCTCAACCAGACATATTATGGCCTGCCAAATAGGAAACAAAGGCAAAAATTGGTCTCTAGATGAAAAAGCATTGTCTAACTTTGTGACACGCACATAACGAGTATATATTTTCAATTCATTAATTCCTTTCTTTGCAAATGATGAATGTCCATAATAATCCGCTACTTGAATAATGTCTAGGAAGATTATAATTGTGAAAAATGTAGAAGTCAACTGGAGGTTAAAAAGAGGGACAACAGTTCCAAATTGCCATGAATAATCATGGTAGTGTAACATAAAATATACATGTCTATAACATATTTACCTCTGAGGTTTTTGCTCATATTGTTATCCATTACTTGCCTTTGTCACATGTAATCTAATGTAGACTCAAATGTAATTAACAACATATCAAAACAAAATGGATCAGGCAGGATAATCATGGTGAATTGCTGACTTCAGAAGAGTTCCCTAATCTGACTTTAAATGCTTGTGGGTAACTTTTTCTTTTTCTGAAATTTAGCAGACTAAATAAATACTATATACATTTAAAAGCTGGCTATGTGCTTGTTTGAGGAGGAGATACAAAGCCATAAAATGTGCACTGAGAAACTTCCTTAGGAAGAGGCAGTTGAAATTGCATGTTATATGGATAATTCCATTATTTGTCATCTTCATTTCCTTTGAAAAGGATAGAATTACTGTAACTTGCCAACTGGATTTAAGAGCTTCAACCATTATGCTGAAGCTAAGCAATTTTTTTTCTGTTCTGAATAGTTGGGAGACAAATGAAAAACATAGTGATGTGCTGACTGAGAACACAGAACACTACCAGCCATGCTCCAATAGTCAGAGGTGATGAAAACTCGTTTGCTTGCTTCTTGTTTTAGAAACTAGCACTCTAATATGTCTTTATATGGAAAGAAGCTGCAACAATGTTTGAGATTTTATGAAACCAAAGCTGCATGAAATCTCTGAATCATCTTCAAATATTTCTGAAATGATTCAAAGACATCTAATTGAATACAATAGCTCAAACAGGCTCGGAGATTTGATTTGAAAATTTGATTCAATAAATAATTTTAACCAATCTCCTTTGAATTAAATCATCCCTTTGAAGCTTTGCACAACCCAAACATTTGGCTCATTACTATCTCCTGCCACTTGCAGTACTGGTGTCAGTTTTCTATACTTATGTGATCCTTAGAAGAGTATTCCCAAATTTGGTTGCCGGGTCATTTTGGGCTTCATCTACCATCGTTCTCAGCCAGCATAGCTAATAATGAAAGATGATGGGGATTGTAATTAGGCACCATCTAGGGATCCAAGAAGAAACTATTGCTTTAAAAAGAAAATGTTTTGTACACAGACTGCTAGATTCCGGGAAGAAATGCAATCAGCTCAGTTGCTTAGCATCAGCTTATTTCAGGAAAGTGTGTAAAAGATTACCTTGATAATATTTTCTTAAGGTTGAAAGGAGAAATTGTCTTCATTGAAGATTAATAACTTTTTTTATTGTGGATGAAAGGGGTTTATTTGTGCTTGAACAGTTATGAGCCTTGAATGCAGAATAGATTGTTGTAGGTATCATAGCTAAGCTGTAACAAAAAGTTCACAACTATCATGATTCATTTTGCTTCTTTTCTGTACAGATTTATAAATCAATATGCTTAAAGTCTTTCTAGAATTTCTGATAAAGAGTTTTTAATGTCAAGAAGCCACTGTCTGGCCAGTACCACTAGCAAACAACTGAGTAACATCATCAAACTGATTTAGGCATATTCCATAAGCAAATGAATGGAAGCTAGAATGAAAGTCTATGTTAATTGGACTGGATGGATATCTATATTCCAAGATGGCTGTGTAGACAAAACTCAGCAGTGGTAGTCCGAGGGATGAGTAGTCACAGAAGCCTTTGGGGGAGTTGTTAGAAGGTGGGAGAAAGGGGACAGTAGCTTTCTATATATTGACACATAATTATCTCTCTTTACAGTGATATTTAATATATAGCGGTACAGTTACCTTGGTTAACACATTATGCATATACAATTCTATATAGACAATTTCAGATCAAGTATTTTACAGGTTTTTTTTTCATATATTTCATTCCCTTTCTCCTGGATGCATCTTCTTTCTATGCTATCACTTCTGGCCTTCCCATTATGTAAGAGAGGAGAATGGGAATGTCTTGTCTCGGCTTGGAGTCTAACACCTTTGTCAAGCTGTAGTTGCTGGCAGCTAGTAAACTCCCTGCCAACTACAATCCTTTCTGGCAGCCATTCACTCAGCAACTCTCACTCTTGGGTTATGCTCTCTCCTGCTGGGTCTTCAACTGAAAATTTATCTTCCTCCTTAATACAAATAGCATTGCCAGTTCATGCTATGTGAAAACAATTCTAGAAATGTCCAGCTTCTTCCTTTCCCATTATTTAATGTTTCTACCTTTTTGTATGTATATAACAAGGGTGTCAAACTTCATTTCATTGAGGGCCACATCAGGGTTGTGTTTGATTTTGGGGGGCTGGCGTAGGCATGGCCAGCTCAATGTCACTCATGTTGGGAGCACCCATGATGGCCTGAGTGCTCTGCCATCAAAAACAGGATTCCAAGCTCTCTTTTTACCTGTGACTGCCTCCTGCAACAGAGCATGGGAGGTCCTTTTCTGTTTACAGGGCAGCCCCATGGGCCAGATTCAAGCACCCCGCAGGCAGGATCTGGCCCCTGGGCCTTGGGTTTGACACCACTAGTATACAGGTATGAAACAAGTGTTTGAGTTAGGCATGAAATGTGTTCACTTAAAGAAGCACATATACAATGAATCATTTCCACATTCACTGTCCTCATTAGTATCCTCATTATGCTCTTTAGTAATAGAAGCTCCAAACCAGGCCAAATACAAAAATCAATGATGCAAGCATTCTCCCTCAAAAGGTGGCCAACTATTTACATTTGAGGCTGATTACACATAATGTTAGGAATATTGCAGTTGCTGTTTCTCTTCTGACATTTGATTGACAAAAGCATATGTGTCATGATAAATTCTGAAAATATGATTTAATGATGTGCTTAAGCAAAGAATGGAGACTGTAGGGTTGATATATTGTAATAGAAATGTATTTTTGGAGTAGCTGGATCTAAAAAAAATAGCATGGACTCCCAATCCACTGGAAAGTAGAACTGAGCTGAAAAATGACAGTTTTTCAACCAAAAAACTTAGAGTTTAACCTCTATTCTTGCTCCATTGCCGTGCAGTAGACAATCATCTGTACAATTTAAGGCTTTATTCTAGTTTGTGAAAAAGATTGTAATCTGGTTCTATTGCTTATAAAAATCATTTACCAAGACAAATGCTGTGCTGAGTAAAGGGTTAAAAATGTGGAAAGGTGTGATTTACTGCTAAGCTTTTATGTGTAGTGAGATAGCAGCTCCAAGTTTCTGGTTTTTCTAAATAATGTTGCTAAAGTTAAGTATGCAGTAGCTTGCTAAAATATATAAATATAAAATATATAAGATAGAAAATATATATAGTTAAAGTCACAACCCCTGGTATGCCCCAATTATGGGAGGAAACTAACTGTTTCCATTCTCTGTCCATCGGCTCGTCACAAGAGACCATCCAGACAGACCATTCTTCTCATAATTGGGGCATACCAGGGGTTGTGACTTTAAATATATACCTTTCTCCCTGGCTCAGCTGATAACGGATCAGAGCCTGTGGCTTAGTGGTTAACACATCTGTCTAATATGTAAAACAGCCCAGGTTCGAATCCCAGTAAGGGTATGGCTAGCTGATGAGAGCTAAATAGCTTGAAATATATCTATACTAGTCTCCCTTTATTTATTTATTTATTTATTTATTTATTTATTTATTTATTTATCAGCACAAATACTACACACACACACACACACACACACACACACACACACACACACACACACACATATATATATATATATATATATATATATATATATATATATATATATATAGAGAGAGAGAGAGAGAGAGAGAGAGAGAGAGAGATACTATATATATGTAGGTCTTACACTAAATGAAAACAAAAAAATTGAGAAAGCTTTTAGGCAACATGAGAGGAAGGCATGGAAACAGAGGGCTGGAAGGGATCTTGGGGTTTTGTAATCCAACCCTCTGCCAATGTTTGATGTAATGAGGCACTCAATATTTTTGGAAGAAGGGAGGTTCCAGTGATGAATGGTAAATACTATACCTGCAAATCTTTCATAATCAATAAATTTTAGGCCCATTTCTTTTAAACAACCACAATTTCAAGGGTTTTCAGTTATAGAACTGATAATTCAGTTGAAAAAAAATCCTCTTAATACGAATAGTTAAAGAACTTCCAAAGTAATGAAGAATAACGGAATGAAACACATGTCACCTCAAGTCATACTGTAGATGAAGACAAAGAGAAAAGTATATGGTAGGTCGTGACCTATTATCTTAAAATATGCTTCTATGATCCAGTTAGTGATTTAAAACTTTTATACCATACAACGTGAAGGTGAATTTTTGGGGTTTTCTCCCAGCAGATTTACAGAGGCATGAAAACTAATAGAAGATAAGTCCAGTTGGGATGATTCTTAAATAGACAAACAAACAAACAAACAAACAATGATCCATGATTGGAGTTAACAGGGCTTGAAATTATTTTCTATAATGTACAAATGTGTCTAAGAAAAGCTCTTTTCCCCAAGACTTTTTGCAGACATTTTTCCCCAGCATTTCCTGGTATGGCCCTATGGGTGAGTCTATGCCACATTTATCATGTTGCAGCAGGTGATATGACAAAACCACATGGCATCCGTTTTAAAACAAAATAGTCAAGAGAATAATGGTTTACAATTTATTTCTACTTGGATCTGAAATCATAAATAGGCAAATGTGGAATAGGTGGTTTTATTCACTGAATATGTGTGGATAGCTAGTCAAAATGTTAAAAAGGAAAAGCACACACACATACACACACACACATACACACACACACAATAGTTGTTTTAACTATAGCAGTTACACTTGGCAATGTTAAGATAATCTCAAGGGCTCTCTTACAAAATGACTACTTGAAGATTGATTGATTGAAGCTTTTAAGTCAGTTTTTGAGTCTTGGTGACTGGCTGAACTAATTCCTGAAGTTTTCCTGGCAAGTTTTTGGAAAAACCTGCTTCCTAGGATTGAGAAAGAGTGACTGGCCTAAGGTCACATAGCTGGCTTTGAGTCTCAAGAAGGATTAGAACTTATACCTTAGTGCCTTAACCACTGCAACAAACTGGCTCTCCATTATTTGGGTCTAATAAAAAATAATACTTTATAAATGGCCAAACTGAATGCATTCCTCCTATCCACTACCTCTAACCATGGCCTCCCCCCCTCCCCCCGGGGAAGCAGACAAAGAGTTCTAAACAAAGCACAGAGCTATAGCCAGAAATCATTTTTTAAAAATTTTCTAAGTGGACTCATCTATCTGGAGTACAGAGTTACATACAGAAAATAAGATAATATTCAAGTAACAGGGGAAGCTGTTGCTTTGTTTTACCTTTGGAAAAATTTTTTTTAAAAATGTGTGAGTTATGGACAGAGAAATATCACCACGGATCTTAATGTTGAGAGGCATCATGTTGAAGACTGAGGTCCAAGGAAGCCCCTGTGTTGTCCATATATTACTGCTATTTATTAGAAAATGTGTGTGTGAGCGGGGGGCGGGGAACGTAATAGCTCATAAACTGGATTCTATCATTTTAGTTCTTGTTAGAGTACTTCAATGGACCAAATTTAGTTAAAGGCGTAATATATAAGTTATTACCATGTGTCGGTTTAAATTTTCCATGCATCCCTGAAAACAACAATCATTCGTTCTGATCTGAAATATACCTGAAAACATGTGACAAGACAAAAGATGATAAATTGCTGGCTCTTTTTATTTTCCTTATATTTTGTACAACAATAGCAAAGTCTCCGATGCAAACAGAAGAGACTGAAAATAAAATGCACTTCAATACTTAGCGTGATTTAATGCTGATCGTCAGATACATGCCATAACCAGTAGACATGTTGACACATAATGACACGTAATGTTTTTACTTCATACAAGAAAAATCTGTAAACAAATATTAGCCTAAAGCCTTAGAAGTAGGTAACAAAACATACACAGTGACTTAAAGATTCTACATTTAATGCAAAGATAATTGAAATGAAGCTATTTCCAGTGTTGCAATAAAAACTACTTGTAGAAGAGAGACTTTCCTATTTTTGTGTATGATTTACTGACCTCTCAGTTTTGCTTGAAGACCTCATAATCTTGCAGACCAAATTTTAGAAGTCAGCAGGGGTCACCTGGGGATAACATATAAGCTTCTAAGTTCAATTCACTTCCATTAGATCAGAACAAAACAAGCAGTGGGAAAACTATTTGACATACATTTTGTATTTAGCTACAGTCTGAAATGAAATAATGGGTAGAGACTGCAGGGCATTCATATTATATTCTACAAGTTGCTGTTCAATGTTCATCTAATGTTATTTGTAGTATTGCTGGAAAGAAGAATGGTCAATCCTCTGTCCTGTAAAATTTAGCAGATACTTGGAACTTCATCATTATCCAGTGAAGTTAAAAAGACAGACATTTTTCAAAATGTTGGAAATAATTTAAATAATAGGTTAAGGTTTTTCTTTTCTTTTTAGTCAATAGAAACTAAATTGGAAAACCTTTTTTCCTATCTTACAGATATGCAATTTCAGAAAAAAATGTCCTATTTTTGGCTGATACTTATTTTTCATTCAATTAATCATAAATTGTTCATTTTTCCCATATAGCTCGTGTTTTGTTTTTATTTTATACTCAATGAGGTTCAGAAACATATATATGTCTCTGTCCTATGGAATACTTTGACTCAGCAATTCAACTGAAGATTGAAAATAACATAGATTTGCAGCTGAAAATGCTTTCCACACAAATAATCTCAAGTTCAGTTCCAAATAGAGTATGCATAAGTGTATGTATTTGCAATAATTGTAACCCTCATCAGTCGTTTACAGGAAAAACATAAAAAGCCAAACAATAGAAAAACTGGACATCAAAATAATTAGGATGCAATTAATGACAAACTCTTGCAATCACTCCAAATGAAAAGACATACTTGACCAGAACTAAAAAAAATGCAAGGAAGGCATAATTATTATTGATTTTCTTGATAAAATTTCAAAAATGCAGAAATGCCCTACATTAATAAACTCTTTTGAATAGAATCCAGGATCTATCCATTGATTTAAAAGCAGGAAAACTGAAGATACTTATTTGTTTAGCAATTCTTCAGCTTGTCATTAGTATTAGCTAAATCCAATGAATATTAAAATATATGCTTAAGGTGACTTAAATATATATAGGTGCAATATCTCATTTTATTTTTTGCTGTTGGAAATAATGCTATTAATATTCTTCATCTCTGCATGCATCTCTGCATGAAATATTAAACAGATACATTTCACTATTAATTAAAGACAAATAATAGAGAAAAGAAATAAAGCTTCAGTGAAGAAGGGTGTCATTCTAACTATTGACATTTAGCAATATTTTATATACTTTAAAAAAGCAATTAATCCACTGCATATGTATTATATATTTTGCATTATTTTTCTGAATTTACTATCATATTCAAGACTTTATCAAGGGGAGCCATATTTGGAGAAGACTGTTAAGTTGTCTAAATGAACACTAAATATCATTTTTCACCTCCCATGAGTCATGATCAATATGTCTCTAGAGGAGATTCTATTCAGACAGTTAGGTTTTGCCCTTTTTAACATTGAGTACTTTTACTATAGTAGTTCAGCACAAATTAAGTAATTTTTATGTTCAGAATTAATTTGCAAATAATATATGAAACTTTATAGTCAACTGTACTTACTGGTAATGTCTGTGGAGAGTCTCAGTTATCCAGTTCACAGAGATAAAGAAGCTTCTTGGATGAGAAGTGAAATGTCTTCAAAGAAAAACAAGAAAATCCAGTTGCCTTTTAGAAAAAGCACTTTTGGGATGACAATTGGACTTGTTTAAATACTCCTAAACTCAGGTGGGAAAAAAAACTACTGGAAAGCTGTTTTTGTTTTTATAACAATCTTACAGATATAATTTTAAACATGCATGGCTATCTAAAGAGTTGTTATCATTATGTAAAATTGAAGTGTGAGGCCATTGACTTGAAGGTGAACCAGAAATTCTTCTGCATTTCATGAGCTGATGCTAAATGTCAACTTGATAAATGGTACCAATCAATTACTTAGGATTTGACACCAAATAAGACTAACCTGCACTTTATCACACAGATTTAGTTCAGGGAAGAGGTGGCATAAATTAGGATGGAATAGATATTTGTTTACTTCACGTTGTGATGTTAATATGCCAAATTTGTCCCTCACACATTTATACATAATTGAAAACAAACTAATGTTTGTTGTTCACATTTTTGCAAATGTGATATAGTTTGCTAACCAAAGAAAAAAATCACATTACTGAAAACATATACAAAAATAAATATAAATGAAACCGCATATAAATGTATACAGTATTAGCAAGTGGAGTGGGGTGGGAGGGGTGTGCTGGGCTGGGTGGGACCAGCTAGGGGTGGGATTTGGAGGTTCTCCAAACTGGCCATAATGTTAGCTACAGGTTCTCCTGAACCTGGGAGAACCCATGGCAGCCCACCCCCGGGTTCAGAGTTGGAAGTGCTAATGTTAGCAAAGAAGTGGTGAGAGTGAAGGTTGCCAAAGTAGGAACATTTTGTAGATCCTATTCTATGGCAGTGTTTTTGATGCAGACGATACCTTCTCTACCTCTGTTGTTTCTACATGTTGTCTATGGTACTTTTTTCAGTTTGTGCAATTGTTACAATTTATTAGGATGAAGCTTAGAATCCTTAGAGGCCTGTTTGCTGGGATCAGTTTGCAAGCTTCTTCATTGGCAAACTATAACTACAGTATCTTGATGTGGTACCTCTTGTTTTTTCATAGTTTATTCCCCACAGACGGCCTTCTCTTTTACAAGTGAACTCTGCCTGTGTAACAGATGATGTTTAATCTCTCAAATGGAATTCAGAGTCAGTTTCCTAGAGTTCAAACTGTGACTTTAAAAATCTAAATACTGTATCAATACAACTCATCTATAACTCCAATGGGAATACCTCAAGTTCCCAATCAAATCACTATGAATTACGGCATATTAACAAATGGCTCTTTAAACCACTAAACAACATTGTTTCACAGCATTGACTCATAGACAGGGACCCCCACAGTTCCTTCTATTTTTATTCATTATGATTTCTTTAAAATGTTATGATGATGACACTCAGTGGCAGCTGGTGCCCTAAGAAATACTTCTTTTGTTCTGACAACTCTTACAACACAACAGAAAACAAACTAGTAGGGTTGAGAAACCAGCAAGCTGGCTAAGTAGAGGTGTGATCTGTGCCTCAAACCAATCTTTTGACCGACATGTGCTATTACAACACAATGCCTGTTTTTACAGAAATAAAATTAAATCAACAATAAGTGCTTAAGATGAAAAATATTAAGCAATTTCCTATTTTTATTATACCAAATAATCTTATTTTTTCCTTCTTGGTCAAAACTGGAGATCACGCTGAAAGGTAAGACCATTTTGGACTTAAAGCACCAACTGTAATTTCTCAGTTTCCTGTTTGGCTGAATAGCAGATCTTGATTTTTGCTATTTTGTTGAAAAGAGAGGAAAGGGCAGTGAATACCATTGATTGTCTTTGGCAGGTACAGAACCGTGGTGCTAAAGAAGCTGCTTTTACCGATAAGAATCTGCAATTGGCTCTGCTGGAAGTTTCTAACCTGAGAAAATGTTAGAAGTGAGCATACAGGAAAGGCACATGATCAGAAAGAAATTAAACATATTTTTAACCATTTGACTTCACAAAATGTTTCACTTTCTATTTTGGTTTCTTTCAGTATCATATCAACAATCCCATATATTTCATGAGTTAAAGGGGAGACTGTGTGACATTTTTGTCTTAGGATTTTTTTTCAAATAGGCCTGAAATTAATTCTCTAACAGGAAAGATAGCAGAAGAACTAGTTACTAAATGGTTCTTAATCCAAAGCTGCATATTTACAAGCTGTGGACAAATGAGCATGTATGATCCTTCACCAGAGGCATGAGCAGAGAAAATGGATGAAAGATTTCTCTAAATTTTTAAAGAGAATAAAGGGTTCTTTACTATTCTCATAGAAAGACTCCTCAGTACCCAGAAAAAAACACTGAAATGAGTTATCTCATGATATCTTCCTGCAGATTTAATTCAAGCAGGGATATCAGAGAAGGACTGGAGCAGGAAACCCTATACCATTTCAGACAATTTGTTGTACAGTCTCTTCTTAATGTCCAGTGATGGAGCAACCACAGCTTCTGAAGGCAAGTGGTTCCACTGGTTAATTATTCTCACTGTTAGGAAATTTCTCTTTAGTTCTAGGTTGCTTCTCCTTGGTTAGTTTCAATCCATTGTTTCTTGTCTCGCCTTCTGGTGCTTTGAAGGCTAGGTTGACCCTCACTTCTTTGTGGCAGCCCCTCAAATATTCAGGTGCCATTATTCAAAATAATCCTAGGAACCAACAAAACATTTTCTAAATATCTTTGAAAATATGTACAATCACTGTAGAGTATTCCAACAGTAATTGGAGTAGAGTAGAAGAGATTATGTGAGACAAACATTTAAAATATGAGAAAGAAAAAAGGATACGCACATGTATCTCAAAGCACCTTGCCAAAGTGTATCCTTGTCTAGGTATCGCAGATATTGTTTGGCAGGCAACATAAGTGACAGAATGGTAACTAGCTGCCAAATGAAAGACTGTACACAAGAAAATGTTCTTACAAGTAAAATGTTTTGCTTAACTGTCAGTCATGGAATTTAGAATTTTGTTTAAAAGAAAATTAAAACACTGTAGTGAGAAGCTCAAGGTTGAATTTACCAACAATGATATAAGATTATGAACTCCATTTAACCTGAGTTAAATTCTTCTGTTCCTGATACCCTTTTGCTAACCCACTGCTGCATATACAACTGCAAGATTTTTTATATAATGTAGAAGAAAATGGAGCAGGCTTTACAAGTGTAAAAGATCCTTGTGCAGATTCAAATCCAGGTTAGATCCTAGTCCATGTTTGTTTAGACTACTAAAATGTGGAACTCTATAAAGGCAAGCCTAAGAACCTCTGAACTATTCTAAGAATCTCCCCAATATTTTTTAAACTGTGCTCGAGTTTTTACTGTTATACAGTGCATGGAAACAAAGATAGATCTTTGGAAATACAGAACTATTAATAGCAGTGTGGTGTAATTAGTATTTGTCTTTACTTTCTAACGGTTTTTCTTCCTTATGTACAAATGGTTGATCATAAAATGAAAAGAGGGTGGCTGGCGAGAATTAGGTTTTCAAGGAGAAATCCATTCACCCATTTCTCGCAATGCTGTGGTGATTCTCAGTAACACAGCCATAACTTTAAATATCCCTTTTCTGCTTGCTTCTGTTTTCATAAGGTCACTGAAGTCTGAAACTGAACCTGATGCTTTCTGCTGACACTTTACATTGGCAAAGTTGTTTCCTCCGTTTCATTAATGAAAGTCCTTTTGTTCCTTCTGCCTGATGCAATTTACCTCTACCTTGGCAGTCAAAGATGTTGCTGCCTGTGTGAAAATGCGTGATTTAAAAAAAAAAGTTGAAAAGATGAGTATGTGTAAGAGTCATGAAAAGGTTGCCTGTATGAGTTTCGCTATTTTGAGATTGCACAATGTTTCTTTTAGGAGACACAGCAGCATAACATCGATGTTTATATAAATGTTTTATAATTGTCTTTTATTAGTTGTAATCAGGAAGGGAATCTGCTACACAGTGGTGTATTGTCCCTGTCCTCCACCTCCCATCAGAGGAATATTTTGGTTCTGATTACCAAATAA
This sequence comes from Thamnophis sirtalis, assembly GCF_051295495.1. Taxonomy (NCBI): domain Eukaryota; kingdom Metazoa; phylum Chordata; class Lepidosauria; order Squamata; family Natricidae; genus Thamnophis; species Thamnophis sirtalis. Next base: position 66,468,508 of record NW_028261386.1, on the reverse strand, counting down.
GAGACTCAACTAAGAAACAGGATTTTGTAAATTGAGAGGAGGTTATTCCTCTGAGTTCTACAGAGTGAAAAATTATACAGTGAGTTATGGGATTAGTAGGAGCTGTTCTTTCTCAAACATTGGAAGTGTGGATCACTGAAGTTTACCTTTGTGCATGTGTTTTTTTTATATGCCACAGCTTTGTGCCAGAAACCCAAGGTGCAATGTAATATGCCTTTTCTTCCAGTGTGATTTCAACAATTCTCAGTCAGCTAGAATTAATGAAAACATTCATTGAACTTGGAGGACAAGCTCTGAACTTGATTCTAACCAGTGCCCCGGTTGGCTATACTATACCATACTGGCCTTTACTGTAGTAATCGAATCTTAGGTTCATCCCCAAATAGTCACATGTTTTATTTTTACTGCTTTGGAAAGTGGATACATTGGTAATATTTCTTCTTGGTACATCTTTCCTCTGGCAGCTATTGTCTTTGACTTCCTCCCTCCATAAAGAAATTAGACTGCAATCATTTACAAGATTAGCTCTCTAAGAATGTTTCTCACCCATTTATGGTTTTGTTGTTTTTGTTCTTTGGTTTTTTTTTTTTTTACAAAAAGAATCTTTTTAAAAAAAAAATGACCCAGGACACAGAGTCTGAAAAATATCAAAGCACTGACTATTACATATTATATCATTGTTATCTTTTATTTTTACAACTTTTTTTACATTCTTACATTCTTACATTCTTACATTCAGTCCAGCTGTTCAATCTCTGCCCCACATTTTTGATATTTTCTACTACTAATTGTTGCTGTAAAACTCAACCATGATACTTAAAGACATGAAATTACTTGAATGTATCTGAATTTTAGGAAGAAGATTGTTAGAGGTTCCTGGACTAAAAAAGGAAGCACTGGTCTCAATTTTATTTGAAAATCTTTAGCATAATGTAAGTGAAGAGAGTTACATTCATACTTACAATGATAATTTAGAGTGATAGCTTATAATTGGTGGGATTTTGCTGGCCCTGAAGAAAAGGATAATACCATGATGTCATATATTCCCATAAAACTGATTTGGAGAGTCAAAACATCCAGGAACATGGTAGATCACAAAGCAAAAGGGGAACCTAAAAATGTTATTTCTCCACTCTCTTGCAGTGGAATTTCTTTTCCCTCTGCAAATGAAAGAAACTTTTCTGTTCATGAGAGCAACTGCATTCAACTTACAGTATGAAGTGCACAATCATGCATATTTGTTTTGAACCTCACTGAAGTCTAATGGTAATGAGATAATTTAATTTTCTGTTAATTTAGAACCACTGAAAAAGGTAGTACCAGATAGAAGAGACATTAGAAAAATATAGGTAGACCTCAACTTACAATAGGTCATTTAGTGAGTGTTCAAAGTTACAATACCACTGAAAGATATGGCTTATGACCATTTTTCACACTTACGACAGTTGTGGCATCCCCATAGTCAAGTGATTTACATTTGGATGCTTGACAACTAACACATTTATGAAGGTTGCAGTGTCCCAGAATCATGTGATTCCCTTTTACGACCTTTTGACAAGCAAAGTCAATGGGGAAGGCAGATTCACTTAACAATTTAAGTGTTACTACTTTAAGAACTGCAGTGATTCATTTAACAAAACTGGTGGAAAAAAAGTCATAAAATGGGACAAAAGTCACTTAACAAATTTCTCACTTAGCAAATTAAATTTTGGGCTCAGTTGTGGTCATAAATCGAGGATTACCTGTATACCGTTCCACTCCTTGTTCCAGGAAGGAAATTCTTTTTGAGAATCCAATTCTTTAAATGGGAACAAAGCACCCTTCTGTTTGTAGATTTGCTTTTCAAGTTATGAAAATAATCCATTAAATTATCTCTGTATTTAATTATTAAATGCAACTAATGTAGTTTTTGTTATGAGCAGCCAATAGCAGTATTATTTCTCTTTGAGCAGAAATGTCATATCTACATGAAACTGAAGAGAGAGTTAGTTTGAGGTAGTAGTTAAAGCTCCATGCTAAAAACTGGAAGACTATGTAGTCTAGTCCAGTGGTGGGTTGCCAATTTTTTTACTAACAGTTTGGGTGTGCTCGCAAACGCAATGTCCAGACTGGTTGGCGCCTCCTGCCACCACTACTACTGGTTTGCCCAATCCAGGCGGAACCGGGAGCAACCCACCTCTGGTGTAGTCCTTCCTTAAACATCAAACGAGATAACTATGGACAGTCATTGACTTTCAGCCCTAGGTAGCAAGCCATTCTTGAAAATCTTCTCAAGAAAAATACAGCCAATTTCCAGAAGTCAAAACTGTTTCCAAGGGACAAGAAAGAAAGAAAAGTAATGATGTCTGAGTGGAAGGAGAAATTCAAGAGGATTATCATTTTCATAGTAATGATTTGTCTTATAATGGTCCGTTATGTAATCAAACGATTATATAATTGTTATATAGATTTTGGTAACAATTAAATTGCAGTACAGAAAGGAAAGAAACAAAAAGGTATCATAAGTTAACAAATCTCTAGCCTTCTATTCAAAGACACAGAATGTTGGTACATACAGTAGTTAATCCTTCTGAATTTTATTTCAGGCATTAGAATGACTTTAAAACCCTGCCAATCCAAACTATTCTATATTCTTATTCATTAGATATCAATATTGCTGTTAGGATGCTGTTATCCTAGTTACTCTAAATAGTTAGCAATGTCCTTTTTCTCTAGTGGCTATGGGTCAAAAAGAAAGAACCTGCTGCTATGCTAAGCAATGGAAAAACGCTTTTCTGGTTAATGGCATTGCTGCTCCTTATACCATTCAAGAGGCCTTGTTTGATCCCTGCAGACACAACTGTCTTGCACATTCTTTCTTCTTTCTGAGCTTGATGTTCAGACAGTTGTGACAAATTGCCATCTATATTTTCTTTCTTCCTTTTTTTTTAAATCAAGCTGTAGCTATACAGACCCTTTAAATTATACATCCTTTTTTTGGATGATATGCTTCTGGAAATGGCCTCAGAATCGTTAAATCGGCTAATTCTGAGAGAAAAGTAAAAGATTCTGATTCTGCTGTACTAATTTTCAAAAGGGAAACAAAAATAAAAACAATTTAAAGCACTCAGTCAGGGCTGTCAAACTCCCATCCCACGGGCTGGATGCTTCACTTGCTGGCTCCGCCCATGCCCGGTTTAGTGAAGGGAAATACGTCATGTGATGACACCATGATGACACAAGTTTGACACCCCTGCACTAGGTCAGCACATTATAAGGACACTAAATAGACCCAGATGGCTTTTGATTATGTGTATTGCACTTTCCAAGAACAAAGTTTAAGAAACCCTTTTAATTCAAAATATTATTATTAATAGTAAATGTTAACATTTATTGAAAAAACAGATTTTAATGGTACACCAGCAGAAAACCAACCCTTTCAACACCTCTAATTGCAAGCTATAAATAAAAAATGATCTTGATGTTTGTAACCTTCAACAAGGCTGCTCCAACAATGCTCTGCTTTAAGCTAATTTATATCTTGGTATGGGCTACTTTATAGTAAGAAATGGGTAAAATCCTAATTATGCTGTCAACTTGAAATTTACAGTTGTGTTAAATAATGATTTTCATATATTCAACATGATTATTTCTGAAAGTATTTCTCCTTATGTGAAATACCACAATTTCTGGGCCAAAGCCTTGGCCCAGAAATTGTGGTATTTCACATAAGGAGAAATACTTTCAGAAATAATCATGGTGAGTTACTTTTTACTTTTAAATCAGTCTTTTTATTCCAGGCTCATGTTATTGTACTAAATTTACTGTACTAAATTGTAGTCTTACATTACATTTTATTATAAATCATGATGAGAAATCCACCCTGTTTACAGTTCCGAATTGAAGTCTCTTCCACAACAGATTTAACACTGAATTGGGATATTGTCTGAAAATCTTAAGAAACTGTCAGGGTTTATTTATTAAGTAGTCTGCATTAGTTTTAGTTCTTGTGACTCAAATGATCAACAGGCCAACCTCTGAAGACTAGTGGGATAAGAAACTGGAATAAATTCTTTTCGGTCCATCTCTTATCTCTATAAGAGAGTCTTATTTGTTATGTAATATTTTATTAATTTTTGAAAAAAATAATGCCTTATTAATTTGCTATTAATGCTTTGGGAAATTTTAGCAAAAAGGTAAATTGCAGCATGTGTGCACTAAAAAAATATCCATTGAGAACTGGATTAAGCAGCAAAATTTAATTTAATAAGGAAAGGAGGAACAGGTGAAAGCAAAATGGGAGTAGACCTGGCAATGTTTTGTGATGTAAAAATCACAGTTGTACAAAATTTAAAAGAGATTTTAAATTTATTGACTAATGCTTTGGTGCATTGTGTTGAACTGTTTAATATCAACTGGGGTTTGTATGATGAGGTAGATCCATTATTTGTGATATCTGATGCTCTCTCTCCTAGACTTTTAATCCTGATTTTAATTTTTTTTTAAATTGTCTTTCTGGATTTATTGTACACTGCCCAGAGCCACATATTGTGAAATGGGCAGCTATGTACCGTAAATAGGATATATAAATAAATAAACTGCAGCTACTGCAGAGTTGTGATTTAGCAAACATGTCCAGCAAATATACACAAATATACACCAAAATTACCTTAGGTAAATCAAATCCATTATATCTACAGATTTGGAGTTGCTGCTTAGTTTTAAACACTAAAAGTATTCCTCGAAAAAATGTGTTGCTGTTTATAGTTTTGAGAAAAGTGTTCTTGTTACTTTGAAATTTAGCCGTTCTACAAAAATGCCACTGTATTCACGATCAACATACTATGGGCTCACTGCACCATCTAGTGGATACTAGATAGCTTGAATCTAATGTTCAAATCATGAATTGGGTTTTTTTTTAATGTAATGCAAATTTTAAAATTGAGAGGTTTTGAACAAAAAAAAAAGAAAGAAAGAAGTTTAATGCAGCTACCAACACACACCAACCAAAAAGAAATTAACTCTGAATTGAAGATAACTTCCCTGCTGGAAAAAAAACAACCTAAATATATGCAAAATTCTGTGTACTGCACTTTCTTGACTGTCAGCTAAGGGTTGCTACTTCCAACTGTAACCTGTCCTGGAGATTTTCTGATCCTCAATAAAAGTGTGCATGTTACCCATCTTGTTTAGGAATGTGAATATATGCATTAACACAAATGTACTAATCAGGAAAGCAATATTTAAAAAAAATCATATTTAGATATTACTCCTTTGTTGCTTATTTCTATATTCGTAACAGTTTCTTTTATTCTTAACAGCAAATGACTCCCACCCCAATATTTTTATTAAGTTTATATTTAGGGGTTTCTTTTAAGTTGTAGTTTTGTTTCAAGTTTTCTCGCGTTTGATTGAATATTGTGTAGAATTGGTACCTGCCCAAAAAGTAGTATGGTAAAAGCAGTAAGATGTGATTTCTGGTCCAAACATACATTTTATACACTTCTAAAGTAACATATTAACTACAGTCTTTCAGTTCCTGTAATTTGCAGGTACAAACTGTATTTCTGGCCTTATAGTCTGTTTTCTTACATTACATCATTACGATTTATATGAAAGGTTCATGGTGTTCTCTGCCATATTAGGACACAGAGTACATTTATAAGAAGAAGAATCACAAGTAGGACTTGGAGTCAAAATAGGACCTGTGTATCACAGTCCCCCAGCCTTCCTGAGTCCCTCTGTCCAGACAACCATACTCTAAACGACAGAAATATATATTATATCCCCTAATAAGCCTAATAATTTCAGTTGTGCTAATGTTGATGGCTCTATTATAAGTTTTTAACTATGTTAGTTGGCATAGTTTCTTCCTTTGTTCCAAAGAGTAAATTTATCAGCCACCAATGAAAACAAGCTAAGCAAAGTCTCTGGCTATATTTTGGATTGATGTTAGACCTGTGAACATAGGCAAACTATCTGAGGTTTTTCCAACACAGTGAGTAGAGTAGAGTAGCAGAGAAGAGAAGAGAATAATTAAGAAGGGACCTTGGAGATCTTCTGCTCCAACCCCCTGCTTAGGCAGGGAATCCTATACCAAATAGGATTCAGACAAATAGTTATTCAATCATTCTTAAGTCACAAAAGGACACTTACACGTCAAGTGCCATTAACTAATTTTAGTTGACTTAAGAGCCTTACTCTACCATCCTCTCTTTAGCGGATTTCAAAACACCATCGTATTCTTCTTCATGATGGAGAGTTACAGATTAATATATTTCAGTATTTCAATTCACTTCAGCATGAAGTAAAGTTGCCCAGTTATAGGTGGAAATTTTCTATTCCATTAGATGGGGTCTTTCTATCTCAAAGCCTTGCCCTCCACTATTGCAAACAAATAGAGGAAATCAATATTTGAAAGGAAGTTGAGAGGATGGTGAGATCAGAGCCTAGCCATAATACAACCATGATTTCGGAGTGTCAGAAATATTTAGACTCGGCACTAGGTCATTATCAGTAATATGCAACACATCGTGTTTCCTATAGCAACCTATAGTCCATAGAGTTCATCTCATAAAGGTAAAGCAAAGTCCACTGTAATAGAGCAAATATGTTTGTGGTAATCCTTGTTTCCATAATTTAGGAACAGCTGCAAAGCGGCCAGATATTATGAAATGAATGACTCAGAACCTGTGCTAAATAAAAGGTGATGGACACTTTGATACAGGAAATGCTAGCAACTTTTTAATATATGTGCTTAAATTGATGGCTAAGTTGTACTATTAATAGAACATGTTGCTAAGCAATACAATAATTATTGTCAGCTAAAACATTGTTTTTAAAGCAGCATCAAATCAATATATATATATATATATATATATATATATATATATATATATATATATATATATATATATATATATATATATATATATATATATATATATATTCCTCCTCCTTAGATTGTTTGCACTTTCATTTATTTTTCATAGGAACCAAGTATTCATTTTATTTCTCATTAATTTTAGAAATGAAAACACACTATAATAGTTTAGTGGAATTTTTAGCACTAGGATTTATCTCCCCAAACTTGAAAATCAGTACTTTGGGCAATCTTTACATCTTTTTTGTGATTTGGTGTTTTAAAATTGCTTCTCTTTTGTTCTACTTATTCAAGACTCTAATAATCCTAAAACTTGTTTTTAAACAGCTCCAAACAGATAAGGTGCAGATATACAGTACATCATAATATTTTTTTACCGTAATATTTTTTACCATAATATTTTTTAGGGACAGGGAAGATTCTATTTAACAAAAACATTACAAACATGGTAAAATCACTCCTTATTTTACATGAGTAAGATAATCAAGATTGAAAGAGGGTACAATTCAAATTTGTAATTCAAGTTTCAATCACAACATGAATCAATCTGAAGCAATTTGAAATTCTAGATTGGATTTTAAAGAAACATGTTATAATGTGGAAATTTCAAACATCTGAAGCTGCTTCATTTTTGAGTAGAATGAAATGAAAATAGAAGGGACAGTATATCCTTTAACAAAATATCTGTGGTGATTGATCCAGGTCACAGTCATCTAAAAGTTGCTCTTTCAAAAGCCCCTTTGAGATCCTTTAGCAAAGTTTACCCTACAGATTTTTGATTAGATCGCTTCAAGAGTTTTACCATGATACATTTTTTTAAAAAATACTGCCTCCCCGCAGTATATGTTTAAGAAGTGAAATTGGAGAGATGAAGATAGGGCAGCACAACTGCTTTTTAACTGTCTATCAAAATACTATTCCGATGACCACTGGATGAGAGCAAAAGGAAACAAAAACACCCCTAAATCTTTGACTTAAATCTAAAGTTCTTATTGAATGTTCAGTGCCAAACTTATAATTTACAGCGTTACCTATGGGAATCTATTCAGAAGAAGTCTGCACAACACACTTGACATTGTGTAACCTCTTGAGAGGAGAAAGGAAGGGGGGAGGGAAAGAATGAGAATTAATATGTAAGTTCTTAGGGAAATGAAACTTTGCATCACCACAAGGTGAAAATCATACCACCCTGTATGAAAGGAGAATTTACAAAACATAATGCATGTTGTTTTAAGAAACAGTTTCCCACACGGTGTTTAAATATTGCCAGAGATGTTTAATTATGCATTTGCTGCTCTGTTCTCATTATAGTGAATAGATATTAGCCTCCCTCCATTCCTGCCTCCCTTCTGTGATTCACATTTGACTTCTTTTCTCTTGTATTTTTCAAAACAATGTTAATGTTTACAAATGATTTGATATTTCATGTTTTCCATGAGCAGAAGCTAGCATCCTAAATAAGGTCATTGGTTTATCAGGCCCACTCTGTTTTTGCGTGTCTGCATGCGTGGGTGCAATGCCAGCAGCTCTTTGAAATCAGAGAAAATGCCCTGTTGAGTCAGGTCATGTTGCTATCTGGATATGCTAGAATTTCAACCTTTTAAAGCAAACTCTTGGCACTTCTGTTACTACTGACGTGTGGGCCTTTTGCTTTTGTAAAGTACTCTGTGAACCAGATGCTTGGCTGGCAGGATGTACAAACAAATGTTACCTAATTTATGGAGAAACATTGCAGATCTTATTCTGTGTCAGATGTGCTCAATTATTCTTCATTTTACTTCCAGCATTTGACAGTATCTCATTTTACAATGCTTTTCTACACTCCTCCTTTGGACATACAATTGGGACATTTCTTCTACTCTTTTCCAAATATTTTACAAGATGATTTGCCAATTGATCATATCTTTTTTTCCCCTCAAAGCATAATACATTATTTGATAAATTTCCTTTGTACAAGATTTGAAACAGGTTTATGACAGTATGAAAGCCATGTGGGGATTTAAACAGGAAAACTATTTGCTACAATTAGATAATTGGGACATGGCATTATCATGAATACATGGTGTAATTTCAGCTTTGGCTTCTGTCTTTGACAGTGATGATGTATTTCTCAATTCTTCTTTATATGGGTTATACACATATAAAAAAGAGACACTTGACTTGGCAATGCTACATGTAAAAAGAAACTGGTGAAATATAACCAGCTTTTTAATTGCACCAAGAAAGTAACATGTTTTACGGCCTTTCCCCACTGCTGAGTTAAATTATTATCCTTGAATCAGCAGAAAATCATATCTGCATGAAATTTGCTGTCCTTCCACTTTTTCTGTTTCAAGCCACTCAAAATACCAAAATAACAAAAAATAACAGATTTTATATACCTTAAATCCAGTCCTGAATGGTTTCAAGATGGGGTAGTAAATGCTACTTTAACATTGATACCACTAATGGACAATTTAATAGTGATTATTCTGAGTGTTGATGAAGGCACCAGTTTGGGGGGAAAAAGATGTTGGGGCATGTTTGTGTCCTTGTTTATTGCAACTGGTTGATGTACTATATCTTACAACAGATGTTGACCAATTAGACTAGAAGAGCAGCCAAGATAAGAAAGAATCCAGAAATCTAGTTTTGTGAGAACTAATGGAAAGATTAAGTATTTCACCAGGAAGAAAAGTGTATGGGAAGACAACATAGTTATCTTCAAATAGCTGAAATGTATCCAGAAGAAAATGGAAATTGGAATCATAGGAAATATTTTATTCAACTATTGTAAGGATTGGCATATCTTTCAGTGGGGTCTTTGGCAGTAGAGATGTTTAAACAGAAGTTAGAAAATCATGCTACAACAGGGGTCCCTAACCTGGTCAAAACCAGTCTGCAGAAGAGATAGACAAGTGTACGCGCCTGAGCAGAAGTCTTTTGCATTCATACATGAAGTTCCATTCATGTGAGCGGAGGGCACTTGCAATCATACGCGAAGCTTCATTTGTGCAAATGGAGCTTCGCTTGCTAATGTCCTCTGTTTACACAAGTGGAGCTTCACATGCAAGTATCTGGTGCTCATATGAATGGAGCTTCATGCACCCTCCTGTCACACATAAAGTTTCATTCATGGGAGTGGAGGGCCACGCACCCGCCACTCCCACAAATGGAGCTGTGTGCACACATATCCTCCTGCCATTCACACACACTCCAACCAGGTCAGGCTAGTTAGAAAGATTGGTGACTGTTGTACTACAACATCATCCCTCACTGGGTAGAGAACAGTTTTAGAAAATATCCAGAATCCACTGCAACTGTCTTATGTTGTGAAATCAATGGGACTTATGTTTGGCCAGGTTAATTGATGTTTTATGTTTTTGTATAAAAGAATTTCCCAAGCTCAAAGTGGTAATCATATTACAGAACTGACTTTGCTATTGGATCCTGACTGAGTGTTCAATTTGTACCATAGAAACAATAAGACTTAACATCTCTTAACTTTTAAACAATGGCCTCTTGTTTGTTCACAGTCAGCAATAAAGTTAAGCACTTATTTCAAGTTGGATTGCTTTTTCTAACAGGGCCCTTCCACAATACTAAATTGAGAAAAGCTGGCCAAAATAACATTACTTCAATATAAGTAATAGCAGCTACATTTGAATTATTGTTTTTTACTCAAAAATGAGCACATAAACTCAGGGCAGGTCAGATCCTTAGCATGGGAGCATGTTTTTTTTTAAATCTCTTTTTCCCTGCTGTATTCATTTGCTCTATGCTCTATGGAGCCCCCCCCCCCCCCGCTTTGCAATTTATATTGCAAAAATGAAAACCCAGAAATAAATGAAATATATGAGTAATTTAGGTACAGCATAAATGTTGAGGACACATGTTTAAGAGTTTGCCATGGCCATGATATTGATATAGTCCCATTTTACAATAGGATCCAGCTCCTTAACATTTTGAATAATGTTTTTGATGCAAGTAATATTGCTGCATATGCTGTCATAAATATGTTATTTACATGCCATTTCTTTCTTTTGACTTTTCTGCAGAATATGTCAGAATGTCACAATGATCCCATCTAGCAACAGCACAATCCCTTCGTTACTTCTAAATGTGAGCACCTTCTTGAATCAAGACTCCCAAACAAAAGGACTTCCCAGTGATGATCCATGGTTTACTAGCAAAATATGGGGGCTGCAATCTTCCCAGGCAAACGAGAGCTTTTCCTTCCCTACCACAAACCCGACCAATGGGTCCAATCCCCCCGATCCTCTGGGAGGACATGCTGTCTGGCAAGTTATCCTGATTGTTTTCCTCACTGGCATTCTTGCCCTTGTCACCATCATTGGAAACATCTTGGTGATTGTGGCGTTTAAAGTCAACAAACAGCTAAAAACGGTTAACAACTACTTTTTGTTGAGTCTTGCGTGCGCAGACCTGATAATTGGGATTATTTCCATGAACCTTTTCACCACATATATAATCATGGACCGCTGGGCTTTGGGAAACTTGGCCTGTGATGTATGGCTTTCCATTGACTATGTGGCAAGCAATGCTTCTGTCATGAATCTGCTGGTCATCAGTTTTGACAGATATTTTTCCATCACAAGGCCACTTACCTATAGAGCTAAACGAACAACCAGAAGGGCTGCAGTGATGATTGGCTTAGCTTGGATCATCTCATTCATCCTTTGGGCTCCTGCTATTCTGTTCTGGCAATATTTTGTTGGGGAGCGGACTGTCGAAGAGGGTAAATGTTATATTCAGTTCCTAAATCAACCTGTCCTCACTATTGGCACTGCCATAGCTGCCTTTTATTTGCCAGTTACTATTATGTGTATCTTGTATTGGAGGATATACAAGGAGACAGAGAAACGTACCAAAGAGTTAGCAGGACTCCAAGCTTCTGGGAGCGAGGGTGAGGCAGCATGCTTTGTCAACCAAACAGGAAGTTCTAGAAGCTGCAGCAGTTATGAACTGCAGCAGCAGAACACAAAACATACCAAACGAAGAAAATATGGGGGCTGCAACTTCTGGATGACATCCAAGAGCTGGAAACCCAGTTCAGATCAGGTTGATCAGGAGCATAGCAGCAGCGACAGCTGGAACAACAATGATGGCAATGGATCCCTTGAGAACTCCGCCTCTTCTGATGAAGATGACATTGCCTCGGACACGCGAGCCATCTACTCCATTGTGCTAAAGCTTCCAGGACATAGTACAATTCTCAATTCTTCAAAACTGCCTTCATCAGAAGATCTGCCTGGGTCAGAAGATGAACTGCAGAAGTTGGACACAGAGTCAAAGGAGCAGAAACCACAAAGGCTTCATCCACAAAAGAGCACGGATGATGAGAATTTAAAGAAATGCTTTCCCAAGCTTCCAGTTCAGCAAGCATCTGCAGTATATGGAGGAAAGGCTTCAGACGGCATTTCCACAGGGATGAAGGCATCTAATGCCTTACCTTTGTCATTCAAGGAAGCCACCCTGGCCAAGAAGTTCGCCTTGAAGACAAGAAGTCAGATCACCAAACGAAAGCGAATATCACTTATCAAAGAAAAGAAAGCTGCACAGACACTTAGTGCCATTTTGCTTGCCTTCATTATCACATGGACCCCATATAATATCATGGTCCTGGTAAACACTTTTTGTGACTGTATCCCAAAAACAATTTGGAACCTGGGGTATTGGCTTTGCTACATCAATAGTACAGTGAACCCTATGTGCTATGCACTGTGTAATAAAACTTTCAGAACCACATTCAAGATGTTACTGCTCTGTCAGTGTGACAAACGTAAACGACGCAGGCAACAATATCAGCAGAGACCATCAGTCATTTTTCAGAAGCGGATTCCACGGGAAACTTCATAGAATAGTATTTTTTAACCACAATAATAAACATTAAAGGGAGGGTGGTTGCTGGAGCCAACTACATATCTTCAAAGATGTGAAAGTAGCAGCCTGATGTATGTATCCTTTTAATACTTCCTGTATACTGTAACAGTTGAAGAAACATAAAGCAAAAACAAATTACAAATGTATTTATTAAAGAACAATCAGATACCTGAAAATTTATCTACACAATTCCAAAAAGCTGCATACTAAACTATGAGTGATCTATTCAGTCCTGCACTTGTTAATTCATTCTGGGATCTCAGGAGAGCACAGACATAGCTAGCCCACTCCCAATATGTTTTTTTCTGATAAATCTGGTAGGATCCAATTGGACTGATCTATTTCAAAATGTGGGTATATGTGTGTTCCGAATACTGTACAGATGTCCCAAACATTTTAGAGCTTCCCATCTTCTCCTTTTGTGGGTGTAATGTCAATTTGTTGACTCGGTTTATTAAATAACCTGTGCAGGAACATCCCATGCACTCAGCACTTGCTGTCTGTTTACAGGAAAGGTGAGGTCTTGTCTTTCTCAGCAGTAATTACCATCACTATGACATGTGAGCAGCACAAGGGGCCTTGAAAACAGTTTTTCAGAACTCATTTATATTGTATTGATTTGGGCAATCTTAAAATTGCAACTCCACAAAATAATTTTATGTACAACAGTGAAGAATTTCCAAAGGGTGCATGTTATCCCTATACATTCAAGCAGAAGGACTGAGTATGTATATTTTTCAAGTAGAGATATCCTTTAAACATTAAAATGTTCTTCAAACTGGAGAAGTGCGGCCACAAGTAGAAGGCAGAATCCTTACGAGAAGTTGATCTTCATGAGAAACTGGGTACAGGCTTTACTTCTGCTTTAAATATGAGGGTTTCAGAGGAACTCAGATTTTTAGTGCAGTATCCAGTGTAGCCCTGGGAATCTCTTAAGTTGTAGAAAAGCTGGAGCAGAAAGTCTCATCCTTTCGATAAATTTCGCAGAGGGGAGGGAGGGAGACAGAGAGAAAGAGAAAGCCCCAGAAAGAGGCTTAAGAACAGTGTCAGCAAAAAGTCAGGTCCGTGTTTATCCTGTGTTTTTGTTGAAGTGTAAAACAAGGACAAAGAATCTATGGAATAAGCACATTACTTCTTCCCAGCTGTCTGCATCAGGCATGCTCCCAAGGAGAATGCACCAGAGTCTTGTCTCTATTTTATGTACATTGAAAGGCATTTTAGACATGGGATAAATAACTGTATTTTTTTAAAATAACGAAATGGCACTTTCAATAATGCTTGTCGATTTTGAAAGCTTCTGTTGTTATTATTATTATTATTGCTGTTTTTGTTCCAAACAGTAGTGGAAATTTCCAGTTTGTGCAGTACAATGTCCCAAGTGAATGTAAGTTGTTTGCAAATTCAAATAGCTAAGCACCTTCTCAGAAAGACAAAAAAAGGGCTGTAAAGTAGCTGAGACACAAGCAGTGATCCCTCTTATTTATCAATTCAGTCAGTTCAGCAGAGCTTGGACATGATCCCCCCCTCCCTCCCTACTCTTAGCAACTCCGATTGGTTCATTCAGGGCTGTGTGCAGAGGAAATGTTCCAGAGGAGTCTATGCCTCTGCTGTGCTTCATAAAAGTCAAGACATGCCAGAGGAAAGGACTGTACTTTAAACAATTATTCCAGATAGGATTTATTCACATTTTTTAAAAAGCAATTTTGTATATTACATTTTTAATCAACCGAGAGTTTTACGGGGCTTCTCCCCACTTTTTTTTTTTCATTTTTGATCTGACACTCAGATCTGACAATTAAAAGTAATAATAAAACAACTTTCTTTATGAAAAGAGGAATCAGTGTTGTTGAACACGGAACTGGTATAAAAGCTGCTTTTGTATTCAGTGTGAGATGGTGTTTACAGGTGATTTTGACAACAGTGGAAGTATATTAAATAGTGTCTATGTATCTGAGCTATTTAATTTTGTGATCTATTAATATGAAGAAATATTTATATACATAAAAATGCCACCGAAATGTTTTATTTAAATGTTGATAAATATTGCTCTTTGGTCTTCAACTGTAATGTCCTTTTCAAGCAGATCATAAAAGTGTTCTTGAAACATGAACACAAGTTTCCAAGTTTGTGTATCACAGATTGTGGTAGGTTACATTTATGCACGTTGAAAAAATTCTTGATGGGCAACATACCTCCTCAAAATCCTTTGCAAACCTAAGATTCAAAAATGGGGGTGGGGTGGGGAGGAGGGAAGGGGTATTAGAAACCTGTATGCCATAGAACTGGGCATGGGATGAATGATATCCAAAGGGAATGTCTGGAGTGATGAATTGGAATTGCCACATCTTCCTCTGACTGAATTCTTGTATTTCTAAGAGATTTAGAATATTAAATTCTGAATTTAGATTCCAAATTTAGATTCCTAAAGTGGTTGCTTTTCCCAGCATAGAGAAGCAACTTTGGGCAAGGGAAGACCTGCACCCAATTTTAGCCAGTGACACTTTATTGGCACAAGATGGGCCTAGTCATTTTAAAAAGCATCAATTTGAAAAGCACTCTGTGGAAAGTCAAGTTCTAAAGTGTAACTATTGAGAAATAAATGGGGACAGCTTTGTACAGTTTAGAAGAAGGGGGGAGGAAATGCAGACATGTTTTTAACCGACATGCTATATAAGGTATTCAGGCACCCAGCACCTGTATGGTGCTCAAAACAATGTTTGTCTAAAAGGCCAAGTATTTCTATTTTAAAAAGTAAGAAAAATGACTTTGTGAAGAAGGCATTCAGAGCAGAGATGGATCTCTGTTGTTTTAAACTTTGAACCAATAATCATATCTCTTCCCTTCGGTTTGGCAGCCTTGTGGCTTATTTGTGAATAAACATCAGATTGTTTCAGAGAATAACTGCATATTGAGAGATGCAACATCATAATATTGAGCATTTACAACTATGCACATTTCTGATTTGAGCAGCGCAACACAGCTGGGGAATCCCCAGGAGAAAATCAAAGTACAGACTGATTTTATTTGCTGCTGTGCTGATTGTCACTCACTTCCTAGGTGCTTCTTTGAGCCCTCGACATCTGCTGTGACAAGATCTGCTGGTTACAGCATGCCTGGATTAAAGAGATAGCCCTTTCTTACAACCTGTTCCTGAATTCCATGCTCCTGATTAACCACTAAATCTAATCCTTCTTTCAGAATCCTGAAACCCAAATGTAGTTTGAACTCTGTCTAAAACAAAAAGCAAGGCTGCTAATTCACTGAGGCTTGTATAAGTTGTAATACTCCTAAAAATTGAATGTAGAAAAAGTAAAACTCCCATCTCCCAAGGTCTGTTATAAAGTAATCCATTGCACGCTGAAACTAAGATTTTAACTCTTGGATAGGCCCACCAGTATCAACTGAGGGAACATGCCTTGACTCCCTCCGTGATGCCTTCTAGGTCCTTAGGAAATTTTTATTTACAGTTTCTGAAAAATATACCCATCTTGCACAGTTCATTTGAATTAAAATACATTTCAACACGATACTACGTTCTCTCTCTTTCTCCCTCCCACTCTCCCTCCCTCCCTCCCTCTCTCTCTCGCGCTCTCTCTCTTTCTCAGGTAAGTGCAATTTCATCTAATAATTCCAAAGTTACACTATGACAAGGATGCTATCTTGCATTG
Source organism: Thamnophis sirtalis (assembly GCF_051295495.1). Lineage (NCBI taxonomy): Eukaryota > Metazoa > Chordata > Lepidosauria > Squamata > Natricidae > Thamnophis > Thamnophis sirtalis. Next base: position 66,452,095 of record NW_028261386.1, on the reverse strand, counting down.
TATTAATTTCATGATAATATATATAGTTTTAAATAAAATGTTTGCTTTTTGGCAAAAGCAAAACATTACCATTGTTTACACAAAAAATACATTAGGATTTCCTAAGTGTTTGATACATAATCAGCTTCTTAGAAGTCACTGATAATTGTATGGCAGGCATATAATGTTCACAGGCTTTTTGACAGATGAATGTAAATCTGAATACTTTTTTTTGCCTGTACCTGGTATATGGGTACGTATAGCTGCACAAATGGACATGGAGATACATAGGAAGACAATAAGGTACAGGTAGGTTTAGTTACAATGCAACAGTTCCCTCAGGGAGAACCAATATCCACAAACAACTCTCAAGCACCAAATGAGTTAACAGAGAATGTGGCTTAGAAAAAAGTTGCTGTACCTTAGAATAACTTCTGAGATACAACCTGATGCTAATAAAATTTGGAAGCATTTATAGTCTCTAAAAGAATATCCCTTAATGGCTCATTTTTTTTCCCCTTCCCTCTAGGCCTTTCTTGTACCATGTTAATTATCATAGCGATAGTGCTGATGGAATGACTCCCACAGTTAATAAGAGTGCTGGTGGAAAACTCACATTGAGACAAGGATGACTTTTCCCTACAAGAGCAGACCAAGGAGCATGAGTGATTATTAGCATGACTGATAATGGCATTACGGATCAAAGTGCCAGAATGCATGAACCTTCAGGAATGTACACTAGTCACATTATCACCTATAGGTATACCAACAGAATTGGTGAATTACTGTTTAACTGAGGAGACAAAAACAGAATTATAAAGGCCATTTACAAAAGATCAGATCTCCCCCCTCCCCTGCCCATTATTCTTGACTTGGCTTCTCCAAAAGAACCTACCAAAGGTTTTATGGCCATCATGTCAGAGATCATCTTTCGCCTTCAGCTGAATGTATGCATTTGTGGAGGTTGACAGCCTGGTCTCTTGAAGGGCTTCTGGAGTGGAAAAATAGCATAACACTTCTTGTAGCTCTCTTAGCAAAACATACTTTTGTTTACCAAAACAGGCTTAAGGAGCTCCTCATCAGGATGCAGACATCACATTACTACTCTCCTGCCAACATTAATCCATGAACACTAGCAGCAAAAACAATTCATGTCCCAGTTTTGGATTCTATAAAAGCCAAGGTCCTACATTATCATGCTTTATGTTAAAGGTTTGTGGAGATTCTCAGTCATCCAGGGTTGTCCCAAAGTGCTTTTTTTCAAGTGGCAACTGGACTTTCTGGTTTTTCTTTGAGGACGTTTAGCTTCTCATCCAAGAAGCTTCTTTAGTTCTGTCTAACTGGATGGTGGAAAATGGAGGAATTGAATGAAATGAATGAATGAAATCCTTCCATTCCCCACCATCTAGTCAGAGCTGAAGAAGCTTCTTGGATGAGAAGCAAAACATCTTCAAAGAAAAACCAGAAAGTCCAGTTGCCTCTTGAAAAAAGCACCTTTTGGATGCTTTCTGCTGTACATGTCTGCACTGGAGCCTGGACTTTGGCAAGAAGGAGGTGTTACTGGAGCAAGGTCAGCAGATCTGCAGGGACTTATGCAGAATTCTCAGGCTAAGCACTCTGAATTTCTGACTATGCCAAAATTCTATCCTTTGATTCAAAAGTCATCATTAGATATTATTTCTATGTAATTCCTTTAGAAAAAGGCACAGGATGAAAATTTGAAAGAACAGCTGTTATGTCAGGGCAAAAAAAACCCTTTACTGCCATTTGTTTGATAGTGTCTTTATCCACTCCACACAATGCACTGAAGAAGAGTGAGGCAATGTACCTTAGCCTTACTCGCACTCTTTCTCCACCTACCCCTCCTCTTGAAGCCACACATTTATGTGGTGTTCTTCACAGATTGAGATAACTGCACTTTAGGATATCTGCAAGTGTTTGATAAGCTCAACAGGTCAGATTCCAAATCATGAAAACAAAATTGACAGCATTCAGCAAGAAATGTTTTCCCAGAACATAGCTTTTAAAACATGCAAAGCTTGCAGGAGAGCCAGTTGATAAAGTACTGTAACTCCATTGGCTCCCTTACTACTACAAGCCAAGTTCAAACTGATAGTATGGATTTGAGTTAAAGGTAAAGATTCCCTGAGTGAGGTTCAACTCTAGTGATCAAAAAGGCAGTTAACTTATTTTGATTGACACCATAAAAATAATTTGCCAACTTGTTTCTCTAGAATGCCTTTTTTCAACTTCCCAGACCTGGAGTTCCCTGATGGATTTTCTTTAATTACTCAATGTGTCCAAACTCACTTAATTTTGAATCTAGACAAGGTTGCTCAGGTGCTTCCACCTGCTGAGAAAGCCTTTAAAGAACATGAGACCAAATTAATTTCTAAAACATCTCAGCTCAGTATATTCTCTCTTTAGAAGCATGCTGTGGTTCTCCTGCCTTATGGAACTACCTCCCCTCTCCAATATGCTACACTAAACACTGGTACTTAAAATTGTATTTTTAAATTCTTAGCACACATTGAATCTGCTTCAAGGTTTTCTGATAGACAGATAACATTTAAGTGTATAAATAAAAAAAACAACTGTAATAATTAGATATTGCTGAGAGAACAACAGACAATATCTTTGCTTAGTTTAGAATTTAGATATACAGGTAGATACAGGTCTAATTTAGAATTAGATATACAGGTAGTCCACAACTTATGACCGTAATTGAGCCCAAAGCTTATGTTGTTAAGTGAGAAATTTGTTCAGTGACAATTTTACGACTTTTCTTGCCACAGTTATTAGATGAATCAATGCAATTGTTAAGCTAGTAATATGGTTGTTAAGTGAATTTGGCTTCCCCATTGACTGTGCTTGTCAGAAGGTCGCAAAGGGCCTTCACATGACCACAGGACACTGCAACCATCATAAATATGAACCAGTTGTCAAGCTTCTGAATGTAAATCACATGACCATGAGGATGCTGAAACCATCATAAACGTGAAAAATGGTCATGTCACCTTTTTCAGTGCCATTGTAATTTTGAGTGGTCACTGAATGAACTCTTATAAGTCAAGGACTACCTGTAAATCAGGGGTGAAATCCTGCAGGTTCTGACAGGTTCTAGAGAACCGGTAGCAGAAATTTTGAGTAGTTCAGAGAACCGGCAAATGCCACCACTGGCAAGTGGGGTGGGAATGGAGCTTTTGCACTATCCTTCCCCTGGAATGGAGAAGGAATGGAGATCTTGCATCCTTCCCCTGCCTTGCCCATCAACCCATGCCCACAGAACCAGTAATAAAAAAATTGAATTTCACTACTGCTGTAAATGCTGAAGAGTCTGAGTCTTGTAAATTACAGCTCTCACATTTTCAGCCTTTTACTAATTTAATCATTTAGCTTAAGGTCCAACCATTTCTAAAAGCTAACCATTGGTGCTGAATGATATTAAAATTGTAGCAATATTCTATTTTAGAATATTTAAGTAGTACATTGTGAAAGGCAATCACTGGATTTTCAAACAGATCATATTTCCTATGATTTTAATCAAAGCATACATTTAAAATACATAAATTTGAAGGGGAAATGAAATTTCTCTCAATATCACGGAAAACACAAATGGGGTGAATCTTTTTAGCTCAGCTCTATACAGAATACTGAGATTTAATTGTACCAATTAGTCTGAGAAATGTGCAAAATTAAGAATCAGTAGAATCCATTAATGTAGTCAATAAAAGCCAATGCCAGCCTAATGGCACTAAATCAATCAAAGTTACTGAAAATATAGGGATAAGATGATGAAAAGTCCTCACTTTCTCGCCTTATAAATTTCTTTTCAGATTCGAAATGCTAAAATAAAGTACCTCAATAGGAAATATTCCTATGGGATGCTTAGCCAACAAAATGTGTTTTATTTCAGAATACATAGCTTAAACATCTTATGAGTCTTTGCTTTTGCACTTTATAAAGCATTGCAATTTCTCAAATAAATAATTTCCTTACAGTCAGGAAAGATTAATAGTTAATAAAAAGGAGATTATGGCAGTATTACTGTATCTTGTTCTCATAGGTTGACAGAATAATTTCCAGATAAAGATTTTTGCTAGAGTCATGTCACAGCAAATAGTCACAGCAAAAAGTATGCTTTTTCTGGAATGTTTCTTGACTTCAAGAAACTTTCATTTTATTCATTTCTATTTGATCAATGTGTAGTGTGCATTTACCTGATTCACCATGACTTCAAGTTCCAGGTGCTGAATGCAATTTAAGGGTTTATAATCTATTCCCAAATGTATTTAGCAAGATGATAAGTTTGGATGCTGTTAATACCTTTTAAGCACTGTCAAGTTGGCAGGTGAATTATAGCTCAAATACATATGAATAGCTTCCCCTCCAAAATGCAGTATTTTCATGGCTTTTTTTCTGCTCCAAATACCGAAGAGACAATCCTGTATTTTGCAGATGCAGAGAAGTTGATTTTTCTCTTTTAATGGGACAGTTGAAGGTTTGAGCATAGTCAGAACAAGTGATTGAATGTGGCTAGGTAGTACAGCGGCAGTCGGTCACCTGGTCACAAGAACAGCTACCTAGTCATCATTATCAAAGAGGGACGGCTGAGACAGCAGTTTGGAGAAAGTTCCCAGCACATGGAGGCTGGAGCCAAAAGGCATGAGCTCCTAATCTGAATACAGTCTATCTAATCCAGGTTGATTTCCATAGTGAGAGTGTAAAATATGAACAATGTTCCTTCAGTCCTTTTCTTTTAAAATTTATTTCCTGGGCCAAGACATATACAATTCGAATTATCCCCTTAGGACTGGAGCTAGACTTGTTAAAAATTGGGTTATTGACTACTCTAAGTGTGTTTTAATCCACACCTTCAGCTGTTCTGATCTTATTCTTGCTGTTTCTCTCTTATTAGATACAGCACACTTTCACCTCCATGTCTCTATTCATGAGGAGCTGCAACCAAAACCATTCCATCACACACATCTTCCTATTTATAGCTGTGCCAATGGATCATTTTTCTACTTTCATAAATTAGATGTAGAGAAGTAAAGGTTTTTAGAAGTAAAAACTTCCAATATAATGAGCCACATAGTTTTGTTGCATGGAGGGCAAATGGAGAATGGCAATGCTGAAAATAGCCTATCAAAATATAAATGTAAGGGTAGTATAGAGGGCACATAATGGAGACAGAGTGATGTCCTGCAAATGTCTACCCAGAGTTTGCAATCAGAATATTTCGAAATTTGCTTAAAAGACATAAATTGCCCTTTGAATATTTGCAGTAAAAAGAATGTTTTCCAATCAATAGAAGCACAATTTGCAAACCTGTAGCAGTGTTTTTCAGCCATGGCAACTTTAAGATGTGTAGACTTCAACTCCCAGAATTCCCCAGCCAACACAGGCTGCCAAGGTTGAGAAACACTGCTATAACATGTGCTAATAGCAACTATCTTCAAGTGTGCATTTTATACATGACAAAACCAGTTCTAAGGAGCTCAACTTGAATAACATATCCTAGTTAATGAACAAAGGATTAAGTTATGCAAGTCTCAATGCCCTTCCTCAACCAAACTTCCAATAAGCATATGTAGAAATGCTGTTAAAATCAATTGGATTATATTGTATTTATATAATGTGAATAAATGTTTTAAAAGCATGTTTCATAGAGAAACAGCCCTTGTAACCTGTTTTGTGCCCTCAGGGATACCCATCTGGTACTCAAATGCAGCATAACAGACTACACTTCACTGATTCTATTTAAGACATCTGTGTGTATCAGATTAAACAATGACAAAACTGTATATAATGTGATTGAAATTGTCTGAATATTTTTCAAGTCTTCAGGATAGTTGAAGTTTTAACTTATTTGAGTTGCAATCTCTTCCTTTTTTGAAATTTTGTATACCTTGTTAAATATTGTGCCACTGTAACTAATTTTTGTTGCCATATACTGACACATGCTCATTTCTATATGAAGTGTATTGATTATTAATTGCTTCAGAGGCAGCAATAAAACATTATTACAACATATTAGTTTTCATTAAAATCCTTATTTAGAAACAACATCTTAAACTTGGAAGACAGTCTGACTGGATTTGTTTGTTTTTTACACAGCCCAACACCAGTGATTCTGATTAAGATTTGGCTACTGCTAAATCCAAAAGGAATTAAGCATGTATATAAAACCCTATAATACCTACAAGGCAATAATGTAATTTCCAAGTCATGTACAAATTATGAATCACACTAAGACTGACTTTCTTAACCATAGTTTATTGACTGAGACATAATAGTTCAACTGGAACATTGTGCTAGGCCATAAAACATTGTTTACAAAACAAAATGGCTAAAGTTCAGACAGCTGGCTAATGCCATTCCTATATGTATGAACCTAGACATTACAATAATATGACTTTGTTCTTCAACACCTTTTCTCAAGGTACAACCATCCAGAGATACATAATTTCCTATTTTTCATTCTGTTTGGTTGCAACACCATCAATTTTACTTTATAACAGAAATGTTTTGAAAAATTCATTTCCATGATTGAGTCTAAATTGCTGGACTAGGATGTCTAGTTTTATTTTTATTTTTGACAATAAGAAGTCCTTCAATAACTTCTTTGATTCTATCCTTCAACCTTTTCTAATGTCTTCTCCTTCTGTATCCTTCAGTATTACCAAATATATTTTTTCTATTCCAACATTTAACCAAGGTTTTTATTTGCCCCAGAACTGAGAATAGGATAGAACAGAACAGAACAGAACAGAACAGAATAAGAGTTGGAAGGGACCTTGGAGGTCTTCTAGTCCAACCTCCTGGTTAGGCAGGAAACCCTATACCATTTCAGATAAATGTTTGTCCAATCTCTTCTTTAAAACTTCCAGTGTTGGAGCATTCACAACTTCTAGAGGCAAGTTGTTCCACTGATTAATTGTTCTAACTATCAGGAAATTTCTCCTCAGTTCTGAGTTGCTTCTCTCCTTGATTAGTTTCCACCCCTGCTTCTTGCCCTGCCCTCAGGTGCTTTGGAGAATGGCTTGACCCCCTCTTCTTTGTGGCAGCCCCTGAGATATTGGAACACTGCTATCATGTCTTCCCTAGTCCTTCTTTTGATTGTTCTTATATTCTTGCATTAGCTGATATCATAGTAACTATTTCCCAATGCATAACTTAAATATACCTATTTTATTTATTTTAGCTTGATTAGATTTATAGTTCATCTTTCCTCCAAGAATTCAAGGTGGTCACTCTTCATTTTATCCCAACAGAAATTCTATGAGGTAGGTTGAGTGACTGATTTTAAGTCACCCAGACTATTTCCACTGAGTAGACTAAACAGTGGACTAGTGTCTCTTCATTTCTAGTCCATCACCTAAAACCACCTTAACTATTTAAAACTAATTAAAATACTTTTTCAATCCATATTTCATATTGTGCATTACCTAGGGTTTGAAATTTCTGTTTGTAACTGTGACTAAAATGACCCTCACTAGATTATTTCCCTTCTAAACAAAGATATCTTCCAATCAATATATGCTTACAATATTAATTCAATATTGACCAAGGGAACAACTTAGAGAAGATTTTCCTGAGCCCCCAGATGTGTTCAACTATAACTTTCAGAATCTCTAGTCTACTGATGGGACCAGGCTTAATAGCAGTGACTGTGAAAAGGATCTTGGCGTCTTAGTGGACAAATATGCTAAATATGAGCCAGCAGTAATCAAAAAAGCCAATGCATTAAGCCAATGCCTAAGGTGCATTAACAGAGGGATGCAATCAAGATCAAGTGAGGTACTAATACCACTCTATAAAGCCTTAGTAAGACCACACTTAGAATATTGCATCCAGTTTTGGTCACTACACTATAAAAAAGTTGTTGAGTCTCTAAAAAAAAGTGCAGAAAAGAACAACCAGGATGATTAGGGGACTGGAGACGAAAACATATGAAGAACGGTTACAGAAACTGGGCATGGCTAGTCTAGTGAAGAAAAGGACCAGGGGAGACATGTTGGCAGTCTTCCAATATTTGAGGGGCTGCCACAGAGAGGAAGGGGTCAAGCTATTTTCCAAGGCACCCGAAGTCAGACAAGGAATAATGGATGGAGACTGACCAAGGAGAGATTCAACCTAGAAATAAGGAGAAATTTTCTGACAGTGAGAACAATCAACCAGTGGAACAGCTCACCTTCAGAGGTTGTGGGATCTTTATCACTGGAGGCTTTAAGGAAGAGATTGGACTGCCATTTGTCAGAAATGGTATAGGGCCTCCTGCTTGGGTGGGGGGGGGGGTTGGACTAGATGACCTACAAGGTCCCTTGCAACTCTGTTAATCTAATCTAATATTATTTATAAAATATGGAAGTTGTAGTTCAACATATCTAGAGCCAAGGTGGTGCAGTGGTTAAAAGCAGCACTGCAGGCTACTGCTAGATCAGCAGGTCAGCGGTTCAAATCTCACTGGCTCAGGGTTGACTCATCCTTCCATCCTTCCGAGGTGGGTAAAATGAGGACCCAGATTGTTGGGGGCAATATGCTGACTCTCTGTAAACCGCTTAGAGAGGCCTGAAAGGCCTATGAAGCGGTATATAAGTCTACTGCTATTGCTATTGCTATTGCTATTGCTATATCTGTACAGTGCAGCATCCAATTAAACAGTAATAAATTATGGGAATAGAAAGATGGGCATAAACATGGCAATTGCTGGAATATTTTAATGGCTTTTTATTCCTGTGATAAATTAACAGAGAATCATCTTTGAATTCCTGACTCTGCTCTTCTAGTTCTAATATTTGCAATTCTGGTGACTCCTTATCCCATTTTATGGTAGTATAGTATCATTTCCATTTTGTAGACCGAAAACATAGTTCCTCATGCGCTTGAAACACTGGTAATACCTTACTCCAGAATTTAAAACATATGGGCCAGTATCAGAACCAAATGACAGCCCTGATAGGTTATATAAACTAATTAATGGATCATTTAATGCAACACATAGGGCTAGATAGGCTGCTGCAGTATCTATTACAACCACACTGTTGTGATCTATGATTGATATATATATATATATATATATATATATATATATATATATATATATATATATATATATATATATATATATATATATATATATATATATATATATATATATATATATATATATATTTGGAATTTAATCTTTAACCACACTAGGCAGCTGAGTAGATTACAAATCTCCCATCAGAACAACCAATGAAATAAACTGGATTTACCCCCAAAATTTCTGCTGTGGAGCTAATTGCTAGCTATACATTATGCTGTTCCTCTGAAGTGAGAATTGGTGAGGCCATAATTTTGTCTTGAAACATTGTACTTTCTGCATTGTTAATGCTAGCTCCCAATTAATAAGCAATAAGGAAAAATCAATTATACTAATTGAAGTTGATATTGATGATGAAGCTGGCACAATTTAATATGGAGAACTATTGAAGATATTCCTTGCATTCTTGTACCTCTGATTCTACAAGAGCCATATTCTAGAACACCATGGCACATTCTCCAGGGGGCCTAAGCACATTTTCAGATTAAGTCTATAGAATTAAACTAGACTAAATATGAATATCAAAGGAATATCAATGTATTTTGACAAACCTCACGGTTTAAGAAATAAATAAATCACAAATGGGGAGAAAAGCTATATGCATATTGGAGTTCAATAAAAAAAAATAATATTAAGGTAAGTCCTGAACACCAGTGTTTCTCAACCTTGGCAACTTTAAGCTCTGTCGACTTTAACTTCCCAAATCTGGTTGAAAAACATTGCAGTAGACTCTTATTTGGAAGGGCTTAATTCTATTCACGCCATACAGTAATAGATCATGGGCACTAGGTGTCAGTATGAGAGCATGAGAGGTTTCCAATCAATTTTGCTTCACACCATGTTATCTAAGTTCCAAGATGAACATTCAAAGCCATTGAAGAGCAGAGAAACTTGTTTTAACTTCAGCCACTAGATGGTGGCAACTGTACACATTATATTCTTCCACTGAAATCTAGATATGTCAAAGTCTCTGAAGCAAAAGGTATACCTTTTATCATAATAACCTCAATATCCCTTTTTATATCTCCTTCCATTTATTTCCAAGAAAGAAATAGGCACACTGGTTACTAAATAAATTATTATACAGCATATGGTTAGAACATGACAGAAGAGAAGTAAACATCTACTTGTAATTCATATTATATCCAAAATTGTTTATAATTTATTATTATAAATACATAATAATATTTACAGTATCGGCAGAGCAATGCTTTACCAAGCGAAATGCGTTTTGCTTTCTTGTTTAAAAAAACCTGGGGCTTATTAAATTAATGGTGCTTTTTCTTTTCTTTTTAAATTGGACCTTCTTTCCTTGCTTGCCTCCTTCCTTCCTTCTTTCTTTCATTCTTTCTTCCTTCCTTTTTCTTTTTCTTTTTCTTTCTCTTTTTCTTCCTCCCTTCATTTCCTTTTTTCTTCCTTTCTTTCTTAGTTCCTGTATTTTGTTCACTTGTCAAAGTTTCTACGTAACTATTTCAAGATAAACTCTTAGTACTGCATACTATAATTTTATTTACAGCTTCCTTCCACCCACCTGCTTTTCTGGTATGATTTACCAACATTATTTTTCAATCACAATATTAATTATCCTGAGTTAACAAGAAATGAAGAACTATAGAGGACACAATACCTTAGAGGGCTTTACACAGAGAAAAGGATTAATCAACTTGTTCCACTCTAAGAAGAGTTGCTAATGGTTCCTCCACAGGCATATCTAAAAATTTGGATCATCAAGGTGTTGCAGCCTATAGTCAAACCAGCTATGCTTAACTAATATTGCTGGATCTGCTTTGTATGGTCTATCTGCTGCTTACTTACTTTTTCTTACAATGTAATACTATTCAGTGTTTTTAATAATTTTGTTATTCAAGAATAACATTTTATAGAATAGAGCTTAATATAACAACAACCATATTCTATCAATATTACAGCACCACATCTGCATTGCAGCTGGTCATGATGTTCTGCATAATATTAAAATGGGTACATTTGCATTCTTCTCCTTCTTCCCCCTCCCTCCCCCCTTCTTCTTTTTTTGGCTGTATAGTTGAAGCCTGAGGACAGGGATTTTCTAATTTTACTGATCTGTAAGTCACTCTGGGAAACTTTCCAGCTAAAAAGTGGGATGGAAACACTTTGGGTTGAATTAATATAGATATGAACTAGGCTGAATTGCAATTTTTGCATAGAGCTCTACCATTAGTTATTTCTTCTTATATTCTGGGACCAGTTTGAATATTAGTGTTGGTTTTCTGACACGCATCATTATATAATTAGAGGTCATTTAAAGAACCCATATTTGGGTTAAATTTGATGAATCAGTTGTGCCTTTGTCCTCAAGCTTTGCTCCTTTTGGTTGTTTCTATGATGTCATGACACATGTCCAAAAGAAATGTGCCTTACAGAATGTCATTTTAATGGCATATTATTATTTTCAGCAATCCATTAGAATACCCTTTATTTGTAGAGAATGTATTTAGCCATAAAAGCTTGGTGACCTTGAGCCATTCACTCTCTTTCAACCCTGTTGGTTGTTGCTGTGAGGAAAATAGAAGGAAGGTGTGTTGGATATGTACATTACCTTGAGTTATTTGTGAAAATAACAAAAAATGGAATGCAAATAAATAAAATAAAATAAATATTTCTCTGTGTGGGTATCCTGGGCATGGAAACTCATTGGGTGATTGTTTTTCAAAGCACCTGAAGGCCAGACAAGGAATAATGGATGGACACTGAACAAGGAGAGATTCAACCTGGAAATAAGGATACATTTACTGATAGACAGAACAATCAAACAATGGAACAGCTTGCCTTTGGAAGTTGTGGGAGATTCATCACTTGAGACTTTCAAGGAGAGATTGGACTGCCATTTGCCAGAAATGGTGTAGGGCCTCCTGCTTAGGTGGTGGATTGTACTAGATGATCTACAAGGACCCTTCCAACTCTGTTAATCTGTTAAAGATAAGTTTCAATATTGCTGTTTTGGGGATAAAATGGGCAGCCTTCTTCACACTATGTCCTAGTGAAAATGAAAAGTTTCAGTCTAAATAATAATCATAACATTGAGAAGAAAACCTGCCAATGGCTAAAAGCAGGGAAGACAACAAAAAAAAGGCAGCAGAGCTAATTCTGGCTGCAGAAGACCAAGCCTTAAAAATAAATGCATACAAAGCCAGAATTTAGAAGACAGCAATAGAGAGCAAATGCTGCCTCTGCGAAGTAGCTGACAAAGCAAAGGCATGACACAGTAGCAAAAATGGTATGTTGGAATATTTGCACAAAATGCAATTTGCCTGCAAGCAAGAACAGGTGAGACCACACACTAAAGCAGTGAAAAAGAAAGAAGCTAAAATTATCTTGGACTTTAGAATTCAAACAAACATTTGCTACACATCCCAGACCTAACAACTGTCAATAAGAAAGACAAAAAAAATCTGGGTAGCGAATGTTGCGATACCTGCAGATAGAGCCACAAATAGAAATAGAATAACTGTGAAAAAAAGAAAGCAAAAATAGTATGGATAGCAAGAGGTGCCTTGGATGCAATCCCAGAAAATCTGGAGCATCACTTGAACGCTATCATCATTGACAAAAATCACCGCTAGTCAATTACAAAAGACAGCTTTATTTGGAAAAGCTTACATCTTATACCAAAAATAACCATCCAACAACATCTACCTATCCCAGGTCCTTGGGAAGGACACAATAAGTGGACAAAAATGTCGAATCCAGTCTAAATATTTGGCTGACTATGCAAGCAACCACAATAATATAGACACGCTAGTTACAATAGTTATTTAAAACAAACAGGCAAGCACTTTTTCAGTGGGATTCAAATGAGCTTCCAGAAATGCAGTTGGAAAATAAAAATCCAAGCAAATGTTTAATTTGGCTTCAGTAAAGTGTGTGTTCTTTGTTCACAGACTTTCTTTGCAAATCTGATTTGATAGTTTTGACTCTGCACCAAGTACTGGATGTTTCTGAACCTCCATGACCACTAAGCAAATTCAAGTTGGTAGGTACAGCTGGATGCTACCTATTTCATCTCTGCCACACAGCAACATTTAAGATTGAATTTGGTGCAACAAATCTTGAGGTGCAACATTTTAATACACAAAAATTAATACAAAAAAAGAGGACTATAAACTGCCAGGATAAACTTCATAGTTTATGAAGGAAAATAATTCTTGCTTTTTTTTTATAATCATGGCTGATGTATAAAACAAAAAGTATTTACTTTTTTGTTTATTTTGTGTTAATATGGTCATCTATGGATCTGTTGTGATCTATGAAATGCAGAATAGACCTTGTTATTCGCATGCTGCTTTTTAATAATATACACACAAAGTAAATTTAGGCTATTACAACTGTTGTGAACAGCGTGCATCTCTTTAAAAAGGGAGCAAATAACGGCAGCCCCTTATTAAACGTATAGGGAGGATCATACATATACATATACACACACACACAGAGAGAGAGAGAGAGAGAGACAGACAGACAGACAGACATGAATTATCCTCCTGGAGACAATGATTGACATCCTTTTGAACATTAGCATATTGCTTGGATGAGGCATGGATTCTCAGGGGGGCCTTGGTTAGGGTATCACATCTATGTTTTCTTATTCATCTCTTTTTCACAGATGGTACATGTCTCCTAAGGGACCAAGTACAGATGTGCAACTCCAACCTCTTAACTCTTTCAGAACTAACTATCCCTTTCTATCCAGCCTAGTATTAAAAAGCTATATTCCTAGCATCAGTATCACAGGCCATTAGTAATCAGCTGGGGTTGGGGCAGGAATATTCCTCTAGGACTGACTCAGCCTCCCACAAGGATAGTAGCATGATCAAACCCCAAGACTCTGAAAGAGGGTTGATTGCATATCTCCAATTTCTTTCAAATAAGAACCATCAAGAAACAAATATATGAACTTTGCAGAAAGTTTGCAGAAGGTTTCAAAAAATTAGCATTGTAACGAAACAGTTCAGCATATTCATCTCTGTTTTGAATGTCTCTATATTAGCAAAGAGTCTTTTAAAACTTTAAAAGTGAAACTAATTAGTAAAGATCTGTTGGCTGACTGTGAGGTGAAATTCACTCCCTTTCTTTGAAGTTTTGAAACTCCGTATAATTAAATAAACAATATTAGTCAGCAATTCAACTGGCTCGTCGCCATTTTAGACACCTCTTTAAGTAGATAAAATAACGGAAGAGGATCTTGTAGCATAGAAGCTAGATTTAAATAAACAATTAATGCTTTCACATACGAATTCTGCTCATTTTGAAATCAGGTACTTCAATCTTTGGGGAAAGGAAAAACCAACCAAATTACATGATGTTTTAGCACAAGTCTTAATAACAAATTAATCCAACCCAGGGTCAGGAGCATCTTTAAAAATTAAAGCAGTTTACAAGTTTGTCAATGGCTACAAACATTATTGTTGATGGAACCATTATCAATTCCATGATTAATTTTGGAAAAGAAAAAAGAACAATAAATTTCTGTGGGTCCTTCAAAATGATTAGAAAGCTGCATCTCCTGTTCAATGTTTCTGTGTAAGCTAACAGAAAGGAAAGTTGGAATATACATCGTATGTCCTACATATGCCCACTTGCCATTGTTCTATGCTCTTTCCCTTAAAAACAGATGGCCAAGCTTTTCCATAAAATCCAATCAATAAGGAAGGAATAGGTCAGTTAGATAAAAACCTCTGTTGCAGACAAAACTGTCCCCATATGAAACCACTTGTATCCTACTTCTAGTGAGAGCATTTGACTGATTTTTATATCCTCAGCAATTTAATCTAATTTTCCACCCACTTTCTCATGAATTAGCAGATTCTTGGTGTGACAGTCGATGGTCTCTAAGCCAAGGATTTTATGCTTGCATAACTTCCATTGCTGGGCTAAGAGCTGCTGGCTTTCACCTCAGTCCTCCCACAATCTGTCAGCACTTCTTTTAGGGGAGATCGTATCTTGATGAATTTAGCTACTGTTAAAAACGAGATTTCCAGGGGTTGAATAATTCAACTCTTTGACAAAGTAGCTTCCACATCTAATTTCTTAAAATGCTTTGGAGGATGATGTTGGACAGAGACAGAGATGAATATAATTTGTGCCAGTGTGATATAATGTAAATTATGCAGTTGTCCAACACTTCTTTTCTTTATTTAAGTGAAATATCATCATATTTCTTTCTTTCATCATTGCAAACATATATTTGATTTCTGCTTGGGCTGTAGAAAATAGGTATGGAGGGAAAACCGAGCCTCTTATTTTTGTTGTCAGGTCTTAATTGTCTTAAAAAGCATTGGAAGAACCATGCTGGTTCAGAGTAATTGGATAGATTCTCCGCTCATAATAATTGGCACAAGCTATGTGGATACCGAACAGAAAGAAGGGAATTAGTCATAAAGCATGTTCCTATAGTAGAACCTCTGGTAACGAACGCTTCTGACCAAATCGGGTTCTGATAAAAAAAATCACATTTTTTTTCCCATGGCCGATTTCCCCTTCCACACCAATTTTTTTGTAAGCACCAAATTTCCAAAATTCGGGTCACAACCAATCAGGTTGCGACCAAAGTTATGGAATGAATTATGGTCATGACCAGAAGTTCTACTGTACAGCAAATAATCCAAAAAAGAACCCTAATGATAACGAACTGAGTAACATTGACAACTAATCAATTTTCCTTTCCTTTTTTCTTCAGAAAGTGGCAAAGGTTTATCTACTCACCCCTTTTTTCAATAAGTGGCAATCTTCAGTATGTTTAGTTCCTGGATTATGTATCTGGAGCAGCTTTCTAGAGGACTATGAAGCAGGGACAGAATAAAGCAGATTGCTGTCTAACCCAGTGTTTCTGAACCTGGGGAACTTCAAGAGGTGTGAACTTTAAATCCCAGAATTTTCTAGTGATGCTGGGGAATTCTGGGAATTGAAGTCCACACATTTTACAGTTAACCAGGCCCAGAAACACTGGTCTAATGACAAATGCATTAAAAGACACCTCAAATACCCCAGGGCATGCTAGTTATGTGCTTTAAACCTATAATTGAAACAATACATTGGTGTTGTTCTTAGACTTTTATATTGCCTTTTTAAGGCAGCAAACATGCTTAATACTTCTGCCTTTTATTTTTCCTCACAACAACAATCTTGTGAGGTGGGTTGAAATAAAATCATATAGATTTAAGAACAGGACAATCAAGAGGAGACATAACATAAAAACTTAACTGAATAAAATATATAGTTATTAAATGGATACTCAAAATAAAATAATTGCTATAGTGTGATTTTTTTTGTTGGTATCAGGGCTTAACATGATAAGTAGACTCATTAATATGCTTTATAAGCTGTAATTTACAATTTAATGTGAACCAAGCTACTAAGGCTTCCTGAGTAAGTATGGCTAAAATAAACACTGACCTATGAACCATGTTGTTATCTGATAAAAGAGCCAGTTTGGTCTAATGGTTAAGCATCAGGCTATAAACTAGGAGGCTGTCATTTCTAATCCTGGCATAGATATTGAAAAGCAGCTGGATGACTATCTCAGCTCAACTCAACTCACAAGGTTTGTGTGAGGAAAATAGAAAGGAGTATTATATATGTTCCCTACCTCAAGTTATTTATTTATGAATGAATGGCAGGACAATGTAGAAGGTGAAAGGAACAATCTGACGGAGAGGAGAAAGATTCTAAATGCACCCAGAATTTGTTTTCTTGCAGACATTTCATCACCCAAGTAGGTAATGTTATCAATGGTGATGATGTTACCTAGTTGGATAATGAAACATCTTCAAGAAAACAACCAAGCTCAGGGAGCACTTAGGACCCCTAAGGTAAGGTAAGAGGGAAGCACATACAGATTTGCAAGATTCTGCTAGCAAGCTTTACAATAAAAGTAACACAGACTTACCTGACTTTGGTTTCTTAGTCCAATCTACCTTGAAGGACTGACAAGCAATGAAGGGGAAAAATGGCAAACTTACTGATTATTGAATCGTAGTAGTCAGCAGGAAATCACTGGGCCAAGTCTAACACTGAGCAATCCTGTTTTGTGGGGAAAGGTAGTATTTTTTTTCCTTATCTTCCTGAGTTCTGTAAAGACTTTTTGTAGTCTAGTGATTAAAGTATTAGGCTGATAAGTGACCAGAGACCAAATCAGTTTCTCCTAGCCGTATTCACCCCACAGGACATAACCAAGAGATTCTCAAGTAAATTGCTCTGAGCTTCTGAAAGAAAGTTGGGCTATAATTCTAACAAATTCAGAAATAAATCTTTTTCTTCTAAGCCTCCCCATCAGGTACAGCACTATTAAAATATAGTGAGAAAATCCAACTTGTTGGAATTCTCATGGCTGGACAGGGTTGGCCTCTGGCCTTTTCCTGAAAAGAGGCCGATTTTAGTTTCCAGACAGACTTGGATTTCCAAATGGGCCAATGAAAGGGAAGACAAATAATATTAACATATTCATTCATGAATACTTAACCAAGTGTACTGAGTCAATGCATTCAACTGGGTTCATGCAACACAGTGAACCGTAAACTAGCCAACTGTTTGTGCATTAAACACAATTACCTATTGTATTTTCTGACTTGCAAGTTCTTTTTATAGCTTCATATCAATAATGTCAATAGTTTTAATCATCTAGAAGCAGCAGGATGCATATGTTACTGCACAGGCAACAGTTAGTAAAAACCTACTTTTAAAATACATTTTTATTGTATCGTCATGAGAATCGTTCAAGTGATGCTGAAGTTTTCCCCCCAATTAAATGAGAGCTTTTTCTCTAAAAGTAGTTTTAAATGTGAGTTCTGTAGAAATGTGAATTAATAAGATGCACCTGCTTTCTTTGCTGTTAGGCAAAAAAATGACTATATTGGTTTCCTTTTAGCTAGGCTTTTTTTCCCTGAATTTGGCTGCAGGAAGCCTGAAGAACAAGTGGCATTCATTGTGTTCAAATGAGACAATTGTTCATGGTTAGTCAAACCATACTTAGCCAGTGTCTTGATTTGCTTGGCATGCTGAATGCAGTACTAAATTCAGAAGTGGTATTCAACAGGTTCTGACCAGTTCTGGAGAAGGTAGTGGAAATTTAGAGTAGTTCAGGGAACCGGTAAATACCACTTCTGATTGGCCCTGCCCACATTTATTCTCTGCCTCCTGAGTCCCCAGCTGATTAGGAGGAAATGGGGATTTTATAGTATCCTTCCCCTGCCACGACCACCAAGCCACGCTAACAGAACCGGTATCAAAAAAATTGAATCCCACTACTGATTAAATTTTCTAGAATTGTCTGCTTGTGAATTAGTCTGTCCCTAAATATGATATAAATACCTGAGCTGAAACTAGTTTTAGCATTATAAACAGAAATTTTCTATTTATCATAATTTAAAAACCTCAACTCAGAGGAATATGATTAAAAGTTCAGATACAGACAATTGTATCAAGGTTTTTAAAACAGAATATGTTTCCTAATTATAAAGTCTTTATGAGGAAAGGTGGTTTGGCTATCTGTCATTTAATCCTGTCAAAGTGAAATGTAAATTTTGCCATTATTTTTGGCATGAATTTTTTAAAACTTATTAAAGACTGCTTTATATTCTCTTGTGAAATTACATATAGGCTTTATTTAAAAAAAGTTTTAATTTTACCAATATCTATCAGAAAAAAGAGAAAGGTACCTTGTTACTTTTAAAGCAAGTTGTTCTTTGTTAACAAAACATACTAAACAGAAGCTAAAGAAACCACAGCTGAGCTTACAAAACCCATTATTTCTCCATTTTGTGTTACAAGATCCCAGTTAGTTTATTTAAGAAACAATGTGAAGATTACTACACCTTAATATATCGTATGAGCATAAACATGTGGCTTGTTCGCTCATGCTTTACTTTTTTTGTATGAATCCGCTGATTAAAACCAGCCAATTGTGGTTTAGTTAATAAAACTGTAGAGGAACTCAACAGCCTAACATAGTAAGGAAAACAGCTGCTGTGAAAAACTGCAGATGTGTTTCCTTCAGTGCAGTCTTTGTAGTCTATTGTGATTATCTGCACTTATTACAAGTAATTAGGCTGTGAGAAGTGTGTGTGTGGTGGGGGAGACAGAGAAAGAGAGAGAGAGAGAGAGAGAGAGAGAGAGAGAGAGAGAGAGAGGGAGGGAGGGAGGGAGGGAGGTGGTGGTGGTATCATATCCTGCTAAGAAATTGCTTGAATATCCTACTAAGTTATCTGCTGGAGTCCAGTCATGGTTTAGCTCAATAACTTTAGCCCTCTACAGCTTTTTCCCCCAGTATTTGGCTAATTTCTATTTTTAGTGTTTTGTTGCTGTGCTGTTAAATTCATTTCAAAGTGACATGCTTGCAGCAATTTTTTCTACCTTATATTTTTCCTTTCTTGATTACTGAGTAATAACAAAGTTAATATCTAGAGCCATGAAAAAGGAAGCTATATTTAAAGCAATGCTTGTGTTATTTTGGCTATTTGCTCATAATTGTTTATACTGTAGGGAAAGTGTGGGTCTGCTTAGACTTGGCTTCATTCCAAGAAATGCTGGTTTACCTACTCCAGGTGAAGGCAGCAAAAATGACCAAGCCTTTTCCTGTTCCTGCTCGCTCTTTGGGAAAGGACAGTCCAATCTAAAGCAAAAAATGATGAGAAGGAAGAGTTTGCTTGGCTTTCTACCTCTGGGTTTAAAGGCAAAGTTGTATCTGTGAAAGCCCCTTCAAACATGTAAGTTTGATTGAATGATGTTTCTCTACAGTTATACATATTTATTCTGTGAGTGAATTTAAAGGAAAAAGTATGAACCTGTGAAGAAACAAGTATATATTTTTGCCAAACATTAAATTATGTTAAGTTTTTCATTACAATCAACAGAAAATATTTAACAAAACAAAGTTGAGAATTGGTGATACTGTTAAAGTCTGTTAAATACCGTTAAATTTTATTACTTCTATTTTAAAGCCTATGCTTTCTACACTAAAATGGTGCTTTTTATTAATAGGAAAAACATATCATGTTAGGATAGCAGAAATACATTCCATTTTAGGCATTATCCAAAGCAGGGCTCTTGAAAGTTGTTTAAGAGTCCAAGATCATTGAGCTGCCCTAATGTCTTCAGATTTACCTTAATTTCTTTAAGTTATTATGCTAACATAAATTTCAAATAAAGTTGCAACTCTTTAAAGTCAGATTTTAGAAATCAGCACATTTTATGATTGGTAAGCAGTGTAACTTATAAATATGCAAATACCTAAATGCTAATATTAACCTGTAAGATGTTTCTGTATATTGATTGGGGGGAGGGCTTTATATAAACTTTATTATTTTTATTATGTGAATATTTTAGAGGTGTCTTATTAAAATGCATATTTAAAGAAATAGCCTCCTATTAAACACTAGTGTCTAACCCATTGAAGTCAGAGGACATTTCTCTAAAATGGTCAAAGCGAGCATGGATATATTTTTCAAGTCTACTGCTACATATTTTAAAATTCCAAATCTGGGTTTTTCTAATAATTACAAACCTTGGGAAGGCTACTGTAAGATAAGGAAAGAGATGAAGTTTAGTTTGATTTACAATGTTAGGTTTCATTTTTTTTTCAGAGACATTAATTTAAAATAATGTAATTTCACAATAAGCAATATGTGACTATGTGGTGTTTTTTCCAAAAGAATAAATATGCACGATCACATTTAACAAGCCATATCAAACTTTAAATGTAGTTTTTATAAAGCTTATAAAAGCTTATAAAAGCTTTATAAAAGCTTTTTTATGAAACTTGTAGAAGCAGTACAGTATTGCTAGTGTGGAAATTCTTGAGGTGCACCTTATGTTAGATTTGTGTTTTTCTGAGGAAAGTTGGTGTCATTTATTTTTGGTACCAAACATGCTCATTCTCTCTGTCTCTCTCTTTTTTTAATGGATAAATGAGAGTGTGCTGAATATTGATGAGGTTTTTTCCCTTGGAGGGCTATCACTATTCATACCCCCTTGGAATACAAATGCCTTTCTGAATGGTCACTGAGACCAAATCCCTCAGTAATCTATAACATCATTAACCTATAACACTTCTTCCAATGAACCATTGCATAGTTAGGTAGTGCTGTTTATATATTTAAAGTACAGCACTGTGTGTGTCTGCATGTGTATTAGAATGGAATGTTTGTGTTTCAAAGAGAGAGAAAAATAAAAGCTGATTCTCATAAAAGCAAGAGAAAATTAATATTGTTTACCAAAAACAGCTTGACTGAATTAATCTATTTTCTGTACCACACAAAGCTACATAATGTCCCAGATTTCCTGTTGAATAACCAAAAAGTTGGTATGGATCATGAGGTGTAATTTTATTTATTTATTTGCTCCCCTTTGTTTTTTGTTCTTTTCTTCCTTCTCCTCTTCCCCAACACCCAATTCTAGGAAAGGAAACTGTTGAAATCCTGACTCTCGAGGCACTCTGTCACCAACTGACCTCCTGCGAGTTCACAATGCAGGAGATGGAGGAGAATGTTCCTGCTGTCCAGACACAATTCCTTTCATCTAACCAGAAGTGGGAGGGGAGCCGAGGAAGGCTGAAAAGGCAACAGTACCAGGAACTGCCATTGGAAGGAGCTGTCTGCACCTCACAGTGCTCTACTGAGCATGTCTCAGAGGAGCCTTATGCTGGCAACACATTATGCAAAAAGGCAGCTCGAGCAGCCGAGAGAGAGTCAGAGCAAGCCTTCTCTCCCTTTGCATCACCACTGCTCAAAAGGACCCCTAGATTACTTGAGAGGGCCTGCCTGCCTGCCCAGGTGAACAAAGCCAAGCACCATGGCTTGATTCCTGACATCGCCCGACAGCTAAACACCATGGGGAACCAAGATGGGAAGCTGAAGAGGAATGCAGGTGATGTACACGAAGGCGGCGAGGATGCTTCTGGGCCCAGGGATGCTGAGGGCACAAAGAAAGGAGGGGGAAGCAAAAAGACCCTGGGCAGGCACGGCAAAGGGGGAGAATCAAAGAAGAAGGGCAAATCTGAAGCCAGGTCATCTGTGTTTTCCAATCTGCGCATCCGGAAAAACCTCTCCAAGTCTAAAGATGGAAACAGCAGCTCGAGAGAGGACGTGTTAGAAAGCCAGGCCGTGCACACAGGAGAGCTAGACAGTGCTCACTCCATCCTCAGCAAAACTCCTGATATAAGCATTTCTGCAGATGAAGGGGGTCTCTCGGATACCGATGCGGATCATTTTGAAAATACAAATGAAACTCGCCCTGCAGCTGCCGAGCCGCAAGATGGACAAAGAACCAGCTCCGGCTCCGATACGGATATATACAGTTTTCATTCAGCCACCGAACAAGAGGATTTGCTTTCTGATATTCAGCAGGCAATTAGACTGCAACAGCAGCAACAGCAGCAGCAGCAGGGGACAATTAACATTGGAACTGAGCAGCAGGGCACCAAAACAATGGCCCTACACATGGCTAATTCTCAAGCAACCCCATTAGATTTTGAAAGGTTTCTTTCATTCAGCAGTGACAAAAACAGTAGCCCGGATACCGAGCAGCCGGTCTCTGCTAAATCAGAAATCGTAGAATATGTCCCGAGCTGTCAGCCTGAAGTGCCAGAAAGGGCAAATGGAATGGGGCACTCCTGCAGCAGCGTGTTTGAGATGCAGGAAGGACCCGAGCAATTGTCAGCAGAAGAGGAACAATCTGCTGGGGAAGGAGGAGACCACTTCTCTACTCCCAATGCTGCAATTACAGAAGAGGGGGCTCTGCTGGGCAGTTCGGTCTTTCATTTCCCACCCCCGGCTGGGGAATCTGAGACTGAAAGCGTTGCTGTTGAAGGTACAGGTGGCGAAAGGGAGGCTGAACCAGCAGATGCAGGCGGGGATCAGGTTGCTGTGGCCACGGACAGGAAATGGAGTTTGTCGACCAGCAGAGAAGCAGTGGAGGAGGGCTTTTCTGTGGAAATGAAAAATGGGACTTATTCCTCAGAGGATGTCTCCAGCAGTCCAGTGCACACTTCCAAATGTTTTAAATCGTACCCTTTCATCAACCCCTGCTACATCAAAACCACCACTAGGCAGCTGAGCTCTCCGAACCGTTCACCCGGCCTCTCCCCCTCACAGAGCCCTCTCTTTAAAAGGAGACGGGAGCCCGCTCGGCTAAAAGAGAAGGTGACAAGTAAGAAACAGAGATCTGCCAGTTTGGCAGGGGCATTTAGCCGATCTGCGGACTGGACTCATGAGGTTTCGGATCAGCCCAGTGAAATAGCTCAAAAGTCAGGCTCTGCAGATTTTTTGGAATACAGGCAGACCAGAGATGG